>NW_018248980.1:0-318 GCF_001263595.1 Phalaenopsis equestris
AAGACTTGGCTATGTAGATGGTGTAATGTTTTGGCATTTAATTTTTGTCTTACAAGGCTATTAGACTTTGTAATCGCTTACATTTTGTGCTGAGGTTGTTGTAGCTAGGGGTGTAAACGAACCGAACACTAACAAACAGAGCTTGTATTAGTGTTAGATTCGTTTGAAATAAGATCGTGTTTGAAATTGTTCGTGAAGTCACTGTTCGTGTTTGTTTCTTAACGAACGAGCCGAACACGAGCTGTTCACGAACGACTAGCTAGTTTGACCTCCCTAATATTAATATATATATATAATATATTATATTAATTATATAAC
>NW_018248981.1:0-615 GCF_001263595.1 Phalaenopsis equestris
TAGAATTTACTAAGAGTCCGTTTGGGGAGGTGGTGCGGTACCGTACCGTAATTTTTTATGTTTGTGTAAACGAAGTTTTAGTAATTTTTTCAAAAAATTACGACTGAAATCTGTGTTTTCCCACTGGTCCTGGCTTGGTGATGTAACAGCTTTCTAGCTGCAGGTCTGACTTTTTCCAAAAAAAATTAAAAAATTGTAATAGTCATCACAGCATTTTGAACATCAAATTATTTTTCAGCAGTTTCACAGGTACTTTTTAATAAGCTGCAGCCGCCCCAAACAGACCCTTACTCATATTCTTAAATGAAAAAAAAAAATTGAGACGACCAATAAGATCCACTGTACTTTGACATAAGCATAATGAATAAATAATTAAAAATTTATGCTAACCAAAGTTTAGTGAAAGATATCTTGATCCAACTTCTTTCATTTTATATATATATTTTTTAAATATAGTTCTTTGTGCTTCTCAATAGGCTGAGCTTCACCATTCTCTGGTTGGTCGGACTGGCTCGTTCAGCTGGACTTAGTCGTCGTTGTCGGTCAGCTGAGCTTAGTTGGCTTCAGGTCAACAATAGTATTTTTTGTATTTCTAAAAATAATTGTGACCAAATG
>NW_018248982.1:0-876 GCF_001263595.1 Phalaenopsis equestris
ATGTTTTAATTTTTGAAAAATGAGACCAAATGAATTACATTCGTCCAATAGTTTGAATAATCGTATCTGATACCGCGAATACTACACCTTCCCGAAAGATAAGTGTAGACCTCGTCGATAGACCCAATCCTGCAAACTAAGAGATTTGTGACTTTCGTCTGGTCTGCAAAATTTGTATGTGTGATTGACAAGTTACTCTATTTAATACAAAGATTAAATACGGTTTATTTTACCTCGGTTCCAAGTTCCTTATAGAAGCAAGCCCCTATAGTTAATTACATCTCCAATAACGGGAGTCACTTGAGAAAACTCTCGATAATGATCAGAGGTATTAGTCTTCAAGATTTTAAAGTTTAAATTTTCACGGTAGGATGTAGAAAAGCAAGTGAGAGCGACCCAAATAGGAATATTTATTTTCCGGAGTCCAAATGAAGAAAAAGGTTGGGGATGTCACAAATTCTGAGGGAAATCCTCAGTGACTTATCAAGCTATCCTACTGTGCGGCTATGTTTTGGAGAAGATGTTATTTGAATGTTCAATCCTGTCAATTTTATTATTTGGAATTTACACTTACATAATGAGTGATTATACAAATAGCCCGCAAAGATAAAAGGGTTTACGTCGTACCACACGACAACCTCGGAACCTAAGACGAGTTAAGATTTATGCTGCCAAACATGGTTGTACAAGAGCCTAAAAGAAGGTGTGAGCATTTACCTCGCTCTGGACGAACTACCTCGAAGTCCTATTGTTTGTAATTTTGACTAAGGAGACTTTGTTGAAGAAGATCCTCTTGATGTTTGGTTTGCATTACTTGATGTGCTGCCCACGAATTTAGCTCCGAACCTCCTGCTATAGCGATTGCTCCAGGGCTTA
>NW_018248983.1:0-403 GCF_001263595.1 Phalaenopsis equestris
TCATATAGACTCTAAAGTTTACATTCATAATTTATGTTTTTCATGAACTCTCTCCAGTCTTATCCACAGAAAGGATATCTTCAACAAAAAATATATGCTAAGAAATATCATCCTATAAAGTTTTAGTAAAAGCCTTCATAACTAAAGCAAAAAGATATGGACTTTTTGACAAATGTCATCAATCTATACCACATGGTTGGCTAAATGAATCCTTTTTCTCTATTTTGTCATATTGAGTGTCATAGTTTCATTTGATTTTAATAAATTAAGATCAATTTTTATATAACATGCTCAAATGTTTTAGGTTTACCTCCACCGTTCTTAGCATGAGTCATATTTAAGATATCCATGCTCCTAAGACATTTAATGTGACCAAACCATCTAAGGTGACTCTCTCCAATCT
>NW_018248984.1:0-4573 GCF_001263595.1 Phalaenopsis equestris
TACAAAATTTAACTAATTCTAATAAATCAAGAAAAAATTTCAAAATTCAAACAACTTTTATAGAAAACTTGTGAACTCAATATCAAAATCCAAAAGTAATTTTAAGTTAATTTGAAGTCATAAAAGTTATAATATTTAAAACCTCTAAAATCATAAAATTGGAAACAAATTAATTCATAAACAATCAAAATCATAAATTTTTCAAAATTCAAACAACTTCTATAGAAAACTTTTGAACTCAATATCAAAATCCAAAAGTAATTTCAAGTTAATTTGAAGTCATAAAAGTTATAATAGTTAAAACCCCTAAAATCATAAAATTAGAAACAAATTAATTCATAAACAATCAAAATCATAAAAATTCCTTAAAAATTATATTTTTGAACTTATAAGGTCAATAATCACTTGACGTAGTGATTTATAGTATTTTATAAATTTTAATAACATCAAATCATTATATATGCCTAATTAGTATATGAAAGGATTTAATTCAAAAATTCAAATAAACCCCAACATAAATTAGAAAAATCAAGTAAAAATCAATAAAATTTAAATAATTCAAAATAAAATATTTTATTAAGAAAATTTGAAACCAATAATTAAAATTTAGAAAACTAGAACAACCAATTTTTTTTTCTTTTTTGCTCTTTTCACATTTTTCACTCACTACCTTTAGACGTCATAAGGCACTAACTCTGCTCTAGGATTAGGTCGTGGTGAGGTCGATTTAGGTTTGTGTTTTTTATTTGTTGTGGTTTGCTCTTTAGAAATGTTTGGTTAGAGTGGATTTTCTTTGTTATACTGGATAATTAGAATGAGTAAATAGATTTGTATTTGTTAATTTTGTACTTCTTTGTCTGTTGAATTAGGTTGCGCTAGTTTCTTTACATGTTTCTAAGCTAACCTAGGATGTGCTCACTTTCATTTACAGGTCTAATGTAGTAACCTAGGGTGTCATCGTAAACTTAGGCTGCTATAGTAAATGTAGGTTTATTCTTCTACTGAGTCTTTTCCTTTTCTTAGGGCTAGATTGTCTATCATTGTTAGTTAATCATTGACATTTGAATCATCCGAGGGAAGATAAACACAAACTGTAAAAGGATTAAATTCAATTAAACTGACAACGATATTCAGATGAAATTTTTTACCGTCGTGTCTGACATAGGTTTAAGGTTGTTACCCTTGGTTGTGACTTTTGTCATGTGTTTTATTTGTGCTCAATTGGTCTATCTGAAATTCAAGTCCTTGTTTTGTTTGTGTTTTGCTTTGATTTTTTATAGGCTCTTTAATGACTATATTTTATGCCCAAACAAAATAATATTAACTAAATTTATCAAATTAAATGGAATTCATAACCAAACACAATTTGCATAAAATAATGCATTCACAACTTAGAACATCATGCATTTAAAACAACAAAATTGACAATTAAATAAAAATAAGTAGTAACCTCTATACGTTTTAAGAATAGACATGAAAAAATTATCATAAGAGTACGCATTGCATATAAAATCTAGTACTTATCTTTAGATGCCCACTTATTGTACAAAAAAGTGGTGGTTTATCCAGTGAGGACCACTGCCTTATAGAGTGAATTTTGTCTTTGCATACTGATTGAACTTTTGAATAAGTTATCCGAGCATTCATCATAAAGGATGCACATACCCATACATAGCTTGTTATGTTAACTCAACATAAGTGTTAACCAAACTAATAAAATATACTTGAGTGTGGTGAGCTATAAAAAAATTAAACTTTAAATTACAAAAAAAACTTGCATTAGTCATAGGATATTATGCATACCAGTCATACTTAGGCATCTTAAATTTTATAATCACATTGTAAGACGTACTCTTCTTAATAAATAACAGCCTATCATATCCTCCACTCATTAAGACCAACCATACATGGTTTTATATGTGTTTAGGTAGTTTAGATGATAACCCTTTTTAGGTAGGGTTGTCAGTCTTTTACACATTTTCTTGTTTGTTTATTTTCTTTTCTTTTCTCTTTGGACTAAATGTTGATGTTTCACTTTCTTTGGTGAACATCATCTTTAGTCTTAGGATTATGAGGTTTCTCATATAGTTAGGATGTAAGTCTTCACAATCTTAGGCTTTCTCACTATCTTATATCGTGTGATATAAGCACTAAAGCCTTAAATGAATTTTGTCTTCAAAACATTTAAAGCTAAACCATAAGTTAGTTTATACATCATTGAGTCTTCTCAGTATCTTTGAAATCACTTACTTTTCTTCCTTTGGGTTTTTCACTTTTGTGTCTTTCCTATTCGATATTCTAATAATTAATTGTGAAAACTAAACTTCGAATTTCTAGAAGAAAAAACCATAAACTTAAACATTGATAGTTTTATTAAGTAACTTTATTTTCTTAATATGCAATTTGCTATAAGGACTTAATACTATAGGAAAGTAGTAATCTAGATTAATCTTAACATTATCCAATCTTCAGATTTAGTAGGAGAAAAATCTATTGGTATAACACAGACCAAAAGTATCCTAAATATCTTTGTTTGAAAAATTGAATCCATTTTTAAGTGATATTTTCATCTTTAGAGATGATATATTACTTTTAATTTCAAGGTTGATTTTTTAAATAATTAAATATTTGAGACCTGTTCGGTCTATATTTCAAAACTCTAAAATAAATATAAAACCAACAATTGTTCTATATCTTCCATGGCTAAAATGTAAGTTGGGTTATTCTATATTTTCTAGGGACAAAATGCAAGTTGGGTTGATTTAATTTTAAGTAAAAAATTCAATGTTGCACTTATATGCTTAGTGTTGACCTCATTTTTATATGAGGCTTGTCGTATCCTCTCTCTAGAGCTTAGAACCTAGGCTTAAGGTTTTCCTAGTGGCTCTTTTGGAGAACTGGTGAAAGAACCAACACCAAAATAGAATTTCAAACATATATTCACTTTTTATGGTTTCATGTACTTGATTTCAAACCATTAGGCTTTGGTTGAGTTGGTTAAAATCAAGTCATCGAGGTTTAAGCTGAATTCTCATATGATTGAAAATGACTTAATCAAATCTTTGATCTTTGAGACTTAGGAATGTTAGGAACTTAATTTGCATTTGACACTCAACTCCTTGAATAACTCTATCTTTGGCTTATAAAGAGCACATTGGGTATGAGGCTCATTAATGACAGAAAACTTATAGCAAAGTAAGTCGGTCAATCACACAAGCATATGTGTCAAGTATTATGTGGTATAGTCTCCACACATTGATTCCACGACGAAAGGGTTAACAATTCTTTATGATAAAAGATTTCTAGTTTACTAACTTTGGGAATGTAGCTTGGCGTGAACACAATAGGGGGTTGAAATCCTAAAATCCTAATAAAAAATAAAACGTGATTGCAGACAACAAAAACTAGAAAATAAAGAAAATTTTACTATTCTTCAAGACTGGTGAGGATCATGCCTCTATGATTCAGGTAGAGAGTCATGGTTATTCTTAATACTCTTTTACGTGATAGTTTTCAACAGAAGATAAGTTTCTTCTTATGTCATGCCTAGGTTAAAAGAAGAATTAGAAACCCATAAAGTTAAGTTTTGTTTAACCCCATTGAGTTCTCAGAATTCCACTGATCCCCTATCAAGGTTTTAGAACCCTGCCAAAATATGTTTACTTTCCAAAGATTCTATGTTTAACCTATTTATTCCACTACACAATGGGAAGTAGTCATAAATCACAAAATATATTAACATTATAATTAGTCAGACTAGGCGTAAATAAAAATTGAAGGTTCACCAAAAACATAAAGTCATGAAAATTCAAAAAATGCTACATGGAAAACATCTCAAAAAACTAGGATAAAATGACTAACCCTACATCACACAGACACGAAAGAGAATTTAGTCACACATAGTCGAGAAAATCACAGACAAGAAAACCATGTAGATGTTGGTCGTTAATAAATTTAATAAATGATAATAGAATAAATATAGTTCTGAAAATAAGATTTTAAATTTAGAAATCTAGGATAGACAAGATCCCATATATTTGATAGTTTGAATTAAACAAGAACAACACCACAAACAATGCATCTATACTGAAGGGTAGACACATTACTTAAATAGTGAGGCTCGACTAAATGAACTAATAAATTTATGACATTCATTTGGTCTGTGAGACCACTTTTATATTGCCAAAAAGTTTCCTTATCTAATATAGAAATTAGATAGGGTTTATATTATCTGGGTTCTTAAGTTTCCTATAGAGGCAAACTCTATATTTAATCACATCCTAGATGACCAAAGTCACCTAAAAATACTCTTAATTAAGATTAATGGTTCCGCTTTCAAGAGCTTCAAAGTTTAAGTTTTCAAGGATGGATCTGGAATATCAAATGGGAGTAGCTCAAGTAAGAACAACTTATTTTTAGGAATCAAAGAGAATGAAGGTAGAGGATAACATGGACCTGAGGGAAAAACCTTGATGACCTCCGAAATTATCATACTGTGTGGCTCTGTGTTTTGGAAGTTATATTTATTTGATTTTTCAATCATGCCAATTTTATTTATTTAGGACTTATATTT
>NW_018248985.1:0-1029 GCF_001263595.1 Phalaenopsis equestris
TAGTGGCAATAATGGTAATAATATCAAATACTTCATATTATAATTTTATTTTTTGATCAGGTTTATCAGACTGTATCGGTGATACAACTTTGGGTATCGACATCTTCTTCTTCAACAATGATGATTCAACAATGATGAGATTCAGGACAAGGTGTCCTAGTAGAATTATCAACATGTTGAGAAGAAGTATGCTCCTCTTTGTGTATACCATATACAATGTTAGATAAATATTTTTGAGAAATTCTTGGACCCAATCTTGATTTTACGGGTCGATGTCCTGTAGTATCAAATCTATTTCCCAAACGGGACCAAACAGAAACATGAGCAGATATATTTTGTTTGGATTTAATATCCCTCAAAATCTCTTCTGTTATTTGAGGGGATATTGTGTGTCCCATTCGTCTGAGTAACTCATGGACTGAACAACCTTCTTTGACAGCCAATTGTTGAAAAACTGTACTAACTTGAGAAATGGGATGGAATTTCTTCCTTCCCCTACTCTATTTACAAGAGATTGGCAGAGTAGCAGCAATCTTTTGGACATCTTCGTATTCATCAGTATTCATAAGAGGATAGAATTTGCCTCCTCTCAGCAGTGGATAGATTTCAGGTAATTCTTTTTCCTTCTGATTAGGTTTCTCTTCAGTAGGTATTTTTTCAGGGATTTGAATTTTAGTTGCTTTTCGGGCTTTCCTGTTGCAGTTTATTCTCTGAGACCGGGTCAATGGTATAGTCTTCAAACTTGATCCGATTTCGAAAGTTGAAGGTAAGGCATCTAACTCTTCAGCCGGATTCTCTATTATCATGATTTCTTTTCCTTTAGTAGTGGGGAAAACTGTCTTTGTCGGTGTTATGGCGACAGTATCATAGGTTTTAATTTTCTTATGAACAGGAAGTCATCAAGGGAGTTCATGTTGAATTCAGCAGCTGGCTCTTGTACTTCTGGAGCAGCAACTTTCACAACAACAAAAGGAGCCTTCCCAAGGGTGACCTCGAGATCTTCAAATCCTGTTCCAAACTTGATGGTAG
>NW_018248986.1:0-333 GCF_001263595.1 Phalaenopsis equestris
TATGACTTTTGACACATTTGTCATGATATTATAGTATGGATACCATAAGTGCTAATTCTAATTTGATGAGGGGCAGAATTAGAATTATGCAAAACTTTTTAGTAACCGCCCATCAGTTACTTTTAAGGGTAATGGTCTCCGATTTGCAGAGAGACACATCATTATTTTTGTACCTCATCAACAAAAAACTAAAGAAACTCTAGAAAATCTACAGATTTGAGGATCATACCTTGTGCAATCGATCTAATGAACTCTGGTACGCTTCCACTAATCTATGATTTATTTCTCTTGACTTCCACTAATCTATGGTTTATTTCTCTTGAAATTGAATGT
>NW_018248987.1:0-450 GCF_001263595.1 Phalaenopsis equestris
GGACCGCCCTTTCCAGCCATTTTGTTGTTGTCCAACCCCTCCTCTTTGTTGCCTCCACCTTTTTAGCCATCCATCCTTGTTGTCATCTCCTCGGGCAGTCCTTCCACATCGCTCTCTTACTATTTGTTTGTTGTCCGACACCGGGGAAACAACCTCCTTGCTGTTATCTACTTGCCAACACCCTTCTCTAACCCCACACCATCTTCGAAACTCTCGTCGGCCACCACCAACATCCTTGGGATACACTAGTTGTGTTTGTTATTGTATTTTTTCTTTAAAGTGTGTTGGTTATTGATGCGCCCATGGCGTGTGTTGTTTTTGTGCGTGTTTTATGTCAATTCAATTCTCCTGAGACGGTGCCAAAAACTTAATCCGACCCGTAATTACACAGTAATTTAGTTTTCAAAAGATGACAAAAAACTTGAACCAATTTATATTTAGCAGTTAATA
>NW_018248988.1:0-507 GCF_001263595.1 Phalaenopsis equestris
TATAAAAGAATGATTGGAGGCTATGAAACGAGCTCCCAATCACCCTCATGTGCTTAACTATTTGAGGGCTGCCATCACTACCGACAAATTGGCCAGAGAGGGGACTTATGACTTTCAAAGAGGGTACTCTACCAACTGGCCTCGACACGCAACACATCTATTATGTATGTATAGATAGATAGATAGATAGATAGATATATATGTGTGTGTATTAATAGTTTTGATTATGTTATTTAATTATGGTAGGCCAATTTTAATTTCTTTATATAAGTTATGATTAACTTTATATTTTGCTATTACTCTCATATTAAAGTTGTACCAATTTTAGTTCATGTAGTCTATATATCAATATTTCCCTTCCGTATTTTTTAATATTTTTATTTCCTTTAAATAATGTTAAATTAATTTTTATGGTTGCTTCAATATATAAATTATTTAGTCTCATCTCTATAAATAACCTAATGTATCACAGTAGTTTAATAATAATAATAATAATAATAATAATAA
>NW_018248989.1:0-2013 GCF_001263595.1 Phalaenopsis equestris
GGGGGAAGGAGAGGCCACCATGGCTGGCCATTGGGAGGAAAGAGTTGCTTATGTGGAAGGGTTAGGGTGGCACGAGTGTACAATTGGAGTGAGCCAAGTCAAAGAGTTCAAATTTGGAGTTTAGGGTTGGGGGTGGCTCTTATTTTTGGTTTTTTTTTGGCCAGTTGGCTAGCAGGCAAGGCCAGGGGTGGTGGCCAAAGAAATAAGTGGAGCCAGGAGAGGGTTTATGATGATTAGCCCCTAATGCCAAGTGATGATGGCAAAGATATTTTGATTTAGTCTAAAAGTTGGGTGAGATCCCTTAAACCTGGGGACAATTGGGCCATAGCTTAAGTAAGGTGGGTTTGGTGGATCTAGCCTGGTCACTAGAGTCCAAATGGTGGATGTAGTGGCTATGGTTTGATCAATTTGTCTTGGCTTGGTCAACCTTGGTGCATGGGTTCAATTTTGGGCATTTCAGTTTAGTGTTGGGCTTAGGTTGGGCTAGTCAAAACATTGAGCTCAATTGATTGATCAAGATGATGTAGATGACTGTCACAAGGAATTTAGAAAAGATTTTGAGTGATTTTGAATTGATTTGGAGGTTCAATTTTCTGAAATTTGGACATTTAGTCAATTTTTTGGATGATGGGTTAAACTTCAATTTGAGTTGGGCTAGAGTTCGGCTAAGACCTAATTAATGGTTTAATCTGATGTGGGTGATTGTCATGAAGAGTTTTAGATATTAATTGGATCGAAACTTTGGGGTTATGGGGTTCAATTTGGTTGAATTAGAGTATATTGCTAATTTGCGGCAAAATTGGGGGTTTTGGTCCATGTCAAATTTAAATGAAATTTAGGATTAATGAAGGCCAATTGAATGTTCAATTTGATATGGGGAAATGTTCTGAAGAGTTTATGAAACAAAAATGCGGACATTGGATAGATTTGGGGGTTCAATTGAGTAAGATTTTGATTTTGGGTCAAATTTGGGCCTTTTGACTTTGGTTGAAATTAGATTCAAATGTGGGTCAATTGAACTTAGATTTTGTTTCAATCAGACTTGGACATGATGAATTTTAGTTTGGAATTAAAATTGGGCAAAATTGGTATCAAATTGGTAGACATTGAGGGTGAATTAGGGTAATTGGGCCCTAAAGGAAATTTGGAGATTTTGGTCAAAATAGGTGAAATTGGTTAATTTGAGCTCAATGGAGTGGTTCAAATTAATTTTGGGGATATTTTGAAGTGATTTTGAAGGTTTTGGGACAATTTGGGTCACCAAGGGTGTTTTGGAAATTTTGCTAAAGTGACGGGTATTTTGGTAATTTTGAAAATTTTGGGTTGTTTTAGACAATTTGAGATGACTTTTGAATAAAATTGGGTATTTTGGGTAACTTTGGAAATTGTGGCTACAATTGAGGTTTCAAGGGTAATTTGGTAATTTTGGTTCATTTGGGGGCAAAAGGCTGAGTTAGGTTTTTTTGTAAAATTGAAGTGTCAACCACCCTACTTGAGCCGTGGGCCAATAGAGTTCCCTACTTAGGGTCATGATTGTACTTATCTTAGCTAAACGCTAGCTTAGAGCTAACGGGTTTAGGTGACCATCTACATGAGTCTCCCAAAGGGTTAGGGGATCAATGTTAAGTAGGTTTGTGTTTAAAGTTGAGAGTGGAATTGTAATGTGCAAGTGTGTGTGAGACAGACAAAGACCACACCACCGAGGATTAACCCTAGGGCCAAGTAATCCTATGGGGACACCCCTATTTGCTAGAGGTTATGACCAATATGTGGAACTTCAAGTTGAGCAAAGAAGAGTTTAAAATTTCTATTTATGAGGGTTCCTTTTCTAGTTCTTTAAGTATAGTCAATAGGAAAGTCTTATGGCTAGACCCTAGGCTACTAAAGAAGAAAGACAAGACCACAAAAAAACAACAAAAACTGAGCTCAACAAATGAGCCCCTATTGACCTCACTCTTGGATGAGGTATAGCTTTTTCCTCTTTATTAGTCTAGAGTCTAGCCATAGGACTTT
>NW_018248990.1:0-790 GCF_001263595.1 Phalaenopsis equestris
GAGATGGAAGGGAAGTGGAGGAACACGAACGTGAGTTCTGTTTTGGTTGCCCTAATTTTGTTTGCTCATGGAGTAAACGGTTTGTTACTCATTCATGGGCCATTCCATTAGGCTCATGAATGACAAAATAAAAAAGAGAAATAAGAGAAGATACCCAAAACTTTTATGTGGAAAAAGCAGCCTAATTGAATATAAGTTTTTGAGTACAATGATAAATTCCTATCCCACAATCAAGACCTGTCCCACAGTCGGGAAATTGTTACAGTATTTTTCAAAGTATAATGCTCATGTACATAAATATTTGTAGTGCAATAATTAGAAGATATTTGTTGTTGAAAGTTATTGTCGGACCTTTGATACACCGTGTTTAGGGTGTGTTATAGCACAACATTTAGAACACCGTGTTACGTCGTATGTAGAAGACTTTTGTCACTAGATAGAGTATCACAATGTGTGTTGTTACTTTGTGGGATGCATCATTACTCCATAATATGCGTCGTTACTCTATATAGTATTTCGTTGCTTCGAAAAGTTCAACAACAATGGCGAACAGGGGATAGCTGGCGGTTGTTGATGACGGTCGGCAAGCATAGGGCTATAAATTTATCTCTAAGATCATTAATCAATGGAAAATTAATTCGAATTTTGACTCACATCGAAATCAGATTGAAATAAACGAGTCTAGCTATGAGTTGAAAATTTGGATCAAATTTTTTGCATGCCGATTTCCAAACATAAATGGGACGGCTTGAATTTAAAACGAGTCTACCTAATTAGGGTTGTCAAAACG
>NW_018248991.1:0-776 GCF_001263595.1 Phalaenopsis equestris
ATGTCCTAACACCTAAACATCGCTTTTTTACATTTTAGGCACCCAAATACCACCATTTTAACTTTTAAATATGTAAAAATTGTCGTTTAAGCGTTAGATGTGTAAATACATAAGAATTGAATAGTACGTATGCAAACTTGACTTCGTGGTGAAACAATAGAAAAAATTGTAACATTAGTATAAATCAGCACGCTCAACAAAAGGGGTAATTTACATATATACCACATGATTCTGATGTAATTAGATATCTAAATCCTCAAGTCCAATATTTACATAACATTTTAGTGCAAGAATCACATAAAAAATCAGGAGTGGTGAAAGCATTTTTACCATGAGTTCCAACAGAATCTTTTATTAATCCTCGGCGACCGCATTTAGTGTACAGCTCCACTGGCTGAAAAAAAGGAGAGAAATCCAATTCACTACGAAGACCATAATAGGTAAAAGATGGTATGTATGTAAAAATTGAAGTTTAGGTGTTAAATATGTAAATATATAGGAATTAAGTGGTATGTATGTAAATCTTCTTATTAAAGAAGAATGAAGAGAATCTCATTTAGAACAATTATAAGCAGTAGTTTTGATTATTACCTTGAACCATCTAACATCGTCAGGGTTGTGAAACATATATCGCACAGTAGCTTTCTTCTTCGAAACCCTTAGGGGATAACTGCATCAAAAATCGAGAAACAAATTTAAGCATTATATCTGCATACTCAAGCCTTCAAACAACAAGTTAAAAAGTAAAAAGGGTCATTTACATACATATCACATAA
>NW_018248992.1:0-255 GCF_001263595.1 Phalaenopsis equestris
TCCTTTGTGAATGTCTGAATATATATATATATATAGCTATGTCCAGCAAGTCTTGGCCTATTGGTGGCGGGGTCACCCTAAATCCTGTCGGGTCAAGGGTTCGATTCCACTTGGCGTGGGGGCTCTGGAATTTTAGGCGTATGGTGCGAGTTATCATCATGGGGCCAAGAAAACATTTGAGAAATTGATATTTGAGTCTCTGTCAAATGCTGATTTACTTTATATATATATACATACATAAACGGTTATGGTTAA
>NW_018248993.1:0-12358 GCF_001263595.1 Phalaenopsis equestris
TGTAGAGAGAGAAAAAGAGAGAGCAAGGAAGTGAGGGATCCCTCTTGTAAGTTGAGACGATCGAGTAGTGTAAATTTTTTAAATAGTAAAATCCTATGCAACTCCATGGACGTAAGCAATTTGTTGAACGACGTAAATTTGTGTGTTTCGCTGTATTACTATTTTTTGGTGTGAATTTTCTCATTATATTTTTCGGTTCATCATCGATCATTTTTCTATTTTATATATATACACCACACACAAATGGCTAAATATTTCAACAAACCCCTGTATTCTCAACCAAAGACAAAACATGATGAAGGTCATAATGGCTGCAAATGAGTTCAACTTGATTAGGGTGGATGTAAAGTTGTAGTTAGCAAGGATGGAATACAACTTGGGATAGAGTGGCAATTGAAGACCAAATAAAAATTGATCTTTATAAAATAGGAGGTAGAGGCCCTACAAAGAAGTAGTTTGACCGGCCACACCGTCAACCCAAGGCTTGATGGTAGGGCTAAAGACACAGCTTTTTTACCACAAGTCGACTTCATCTTAGGTCATCGAAGATTGGTTGCTTAGGGGAATCATTCCAAAATCTTGCAAAGAGTATTGAAAAGCCATTGAGCAGAGTAGAAAAACATAAAATCAGGTGAGCAAATGAAGGAATAAATGAAGAAGAAGTGCGATCTCAGAACCCTATGCCATTTATATCTATATGAAAACAAAAAAAGTTTAGTAGTTGTACATGGGTAAAAATGAAACACAATAACCTTCTCCATAAAAAGTTGACAGTGGGATCACATCGACATAGAAAACGAGATAAGAAAACAATTTTATTCCAATAAAAAAAATACTTAAAATGACAAATAAAGTTCTTAAAAATTAGTCCGAGAGAATATGCCACTGCGTCAACAAAGACTTTCTTAGTCGAATCCATCTCCTATACAAGAATTCCTCTCAATTTTTAAACTAAATTAGTCGATCTGACTCGGCTTGAGTTTGAAACATCAAGGATCTCTCATAAATATTTGACAGCTCTTGATGAAGAGTCGCCACAACCACTTCCATCCATTCCACCTTCTTTATATGAGATGACAACTCGTGCATCCCCTCTCCCCGCTGGATCCATACCAATCGAGCATAGGAGCTCTCAATTTCATCAAAAAAATAGGCAAGCCACTCAAGGGATGTACTGAGTTAAATAAATGCGTTCTCATGCTCTTCAAGGGGATGTCAGGAGGATCAATCATGCCATCATCGCTCAAGGTCAAACTCATTCGCCTAGTGCCTAGTCAGCTATCACTGGTGCCCCAGTCGGCATCTCACCTCCGATAATCATAGCCAAAATCACCAAAGTTAGGTCATCTGCACCAAGAAGCATTGTAAAATGAAAAAAAAATTTGATCAAATACGAAACCCATAAATACGATCGAAGCCGGACACTGGTGAACATGACAAGAAGTAGCTATAATCTATTTGAGAGACCGAGTCATCTGAAGGGTCTTATGTCACTATAGAAGGTTGACAGTTGATCGAAGGTTGGGTCAGTGAGCTGAATGCATTTCCACTTATTGTCGAAGATCGAATCAGATGACACCACTTGATGTGGCATTTGAACTATATACTTCTTCTTCATAATGGCTTTCTTCTTTACCACCTTCCGGGCACTCTCGTCCCTTCGATATCTAAAAATGAAGCATTTGTGTGTGTGTGTGTGTGTGTGTGTGAGAGAGAGAGAGAGAGAGAGAGAGAATTGACACGTCTACATACTATGATATTTGTAAGTAATCTACTAGAACCATTATATTGCATTTGATGACTATATCTAACCAAACTAATGGAGACATACATGCAATTTTAATTTAGATTGTTGTCCTTTCTTATTCACAATAGCACATTAGGTGCTAATTATACAATGATAATATCCCTAACTTGGATTGAAATATAAAGCACATTTTTTTCCAACCGTAAACAACAATGACGTGTGAAGAAAAGTTCATTACCATCACTGATTTTCTTAATTAACCATGGAAAAGGGGGAGGGAGCGAAGGTATACGTTAGGTAAAGCGGAGGAGGAAAGACAGCAGAAGCGGCTGCTTTTATTGCTGGACCCAGCTTCTACTGAGCGTAGGGGAAGAGGAGAGTAGAAGGGAAGCAATTAGCATGCTCGTTAGGTGGAATAATGATGTTATTTCAAAGTATAAAGTATAATTCTAACCACAACAAATTAAAACACAAATTTATAAATGATATTTTAAAAAGCAAAATTCTTAGAAACATCAAAATTCATGCCAAATTTTCAAACTCATAATTTTCATTTTCTTCGAGTTCTCAATAGTTTAAATGAGACACATGTAAATGCATTAGTTTAGTTGTGCAAAAAAAAATCACTTGGATACTAGTTCTAAAAATAGCAACATTTCAAATGCTTTTTTTTTGTTTTAAAGAATGGTCAGAGGCTATTATACGAGCCTCCAGCTACTCCTAATGTGCCTAACAATTCAATTACCACCTCCTTAAAGCCAACTGTGCTAGAGGGGATTCAAACTCTCGACCTAGCGGGACTTATACCATGGATGCCAACCAACATGCCGAGATACACGACACGCAACATTTTAAGAGCCTTGAATATTTAATTACCCATTTTGTTAGTACATGTATCAATATATACGACTCCGCTTGTCATAGTAAAATATTTTATAAAACTAGATTTAATAAATTCATTTTTTTCTTAAATTCTCATGTTTAATAAGCTGTCCTGTATTTTCGACTAAAAAAGCTCAATGCTTTGGACAGAAAACAGAAAGCCATCTATTTTCTCAAGCTTTTCACAATTGCTTGCATGTGACGTTTGGCCAAATTTCAACTTAATTTTTCAATGTAAATTTTCTAGTCAGTAGAATAATTTATATTTTATAAGAAATAATATCTTTGACTGAAATACAATTAGAAAAAAAAATAGAGAAATTTATTGTGTATTTATTTGTGAAGTGCAGCATTGGCAAAAAGAAAATATTACTCTTATATATGGGAAAAAAATATTACATCAGAATTCCGCACGTAGAGTTACGTGCAGAATCCAATGAAATCACGCCACACACGTGAATGTGAGAAAAAAAAAATCAGCCCGGTAATACGAGAATATTCCTCCCGTGTTATTCAGGTGTTATTGTGTGTTATTCAAGTGTTATTGATGTGTTATTGTGTTATAATAGCATCAGAAATATTTCAAGAACACGATAACGGATGAATAACACGGGAAAATATTCTCTGGTGTTACCGGGCCTTCATGTGTGGCGTGATTTTATTGGACTCCGCATGTAACTCGTCCTGATGTAATATCTATATTGCGGACAACGCATTGCCATAGTTGATAGTTCACATAATAGGTGGGGGTAACATCAGCAATAATTATGATATTTAATGCTTCTCCATCCAGCAAGGGTAAGATTTTAATTATTTAAATTTATAAAATCATAAAAATAATAGGATTGAAAAGTTAACAAGCGTCAATGTTTTTATGGTGCTTGTTAAATTCAAGCATGGTGGATGAATATAGTCCACAAGAGAGAATGAGGGAGAGAATAGATAAATAAGATAGATGAAGAATACTAAAAAACTCAAATTTTATAGCTTGAGGTAATAAATGCTGTTAATTTTAATGAATCGGATGGCATTCTCTGGATTCCAACATTGAGCCCAATCCCTTATGCTACGTATGCTGCACATTTTTGGTTTATAGAAAAGAAAAAAAAGTAAAATACGTGCTGCATAATCTGCAGCTTGATGCTAGTCGAATTGACAAATGTGTGTCATATTGTGAGAAGATGAGTGGTTGTTTGCCACATACGGAGACATTAGATCCTATGAAATGATTTGGTTAAGTTGTCACTAAACTTTGCTAACTTGAACTCGAGCATATTATAACTGACAAAAAATCTGAATATTTGGCTATATTCCAACGGATTAGGATACATGAAAGTGCAGCCAGGAGGGCCTACAAACAGAAAACTAAATGTCCTGTCACTGAAACATCAAAGGACTTGATCGACCTAGTGCATATCCTTTAGATTGAGTCCTAAACCAACTGGACACAGACCCTCTGAACCAAAGACAAAAGTATATCAAGCAGGGAGGAAGCATCAAACCAACACTCACCCCACGCTTGCCAGCCATTGCATGAGAGCCTCTGGGACTCTTCATTAGGAGGCTGAGGTTTTGCTGCACCATACTTCACAAATACTCGAAGGACCTTTTGTCAAGAAATGAGCAACATGTCAGATTACGGTGATTTGCTCTCTGTTTGACAGTCTAATCTCATTTTGGTGATAGAAGCTCCTCATCCAGGTGTTGAAAGTCAACAACCGGACAAAAGCAAATGACTGGTGATAACTCTAGATCAACATGAGTCAACCGGCAGCCTAACTCAACATAGTCGGATAATCGAGCTTTGCTAAACTAAGGTCGGCTAATCTCGACAGACCAAGTAATAGGATAGTTGAACCATAGACTCTTTGATGTAAATACTTAAAATACTATTTAACACCCCAATTAAAGTAGGTGTAAACATGTAATTGTACATATTATATCTTATTCTCTTATAAATAAGAGGATCATTTCTTCAGTAAAGGCTAATAAAAAATTCATTCTACTGTTCATTATTGTGTACCTCTCTCTCTCTCTCTCTCTCTCTCTCTCTCTCTTGCTCTCTCCCATTTTACGCTCTAATCCTTTGATGTGAATCCTGGACATATTTCGATTCAACACTATACCTATTCAATTTCTCAATTATATTATCTCATTGGAGATTTCTTCCAAATAGAATAATAAAATTAAAAGCATTTAATGTGATTAGTGAATATTTAAGGTTTATTGACACCAACTGATGTGATGATGTAATGTTGTTTTATCCATGTCAATGTGTAAAATCCTAAAAATATGGGTTATAAGGGGTAGGTTTGAAAATTTAAGTATACTCATATTTAAAATTAAGCAATTTTATATCTACAAAATGAGATGTAAGTTCCAAAATGAAGAAGATAAAGAAGAAAATTTGGAGGATAGAAGAAGAAAATGTGATGTGAGAGGCTCATAATGAAGATGTTTTCTAATTAATGAACTTCTTCATTTTAAGTTTTTAATGATCTTGAAGGGATATGTGTTAGTCATCTTCCTACAAAAAAATCTATTTTGAAAAATAAGGTTAAACATCTCACTTAAATTTTAGTTATTGACAATAACATCTAATGAGACTGAATGTTTTGAATCTTACTTCAAAAAATAAGGTTAGTCATTAAAGAAATGTATACAACTGTTACTTGTGTTCAAACAAAAGGAAAATTGACCAAATATTTTTCTATTTTTGTTGGATTACATCAAGGATCGGCTTTAAGCACATATCCTTTTGCTTTAGTTTTGGATGCTTTTGTTGGACACTTACAGGAGGATGTACCTTGGTGTATGTTTTTTGCTGATGATATCCTTCTCGTGGATAAGATGAGAGAGAAAGCTCAGAAAAAACATGAATTATGGAGGAAAAAACATGAATTATGGAGAAACATGAATTATGGAGGTCTAAATTGGAGTCTAAAGGCCTTCATTTGAGTAGAACTAAAACCGCAAACATAGAACGTAATCTTAGTAGTAGTAGCTCTATTGACAAAATTATAACAATGACTGATCAAATTCTTAAAAGGTGTGAATGCTTTAGATATCTTGAGTCTATTGTTTAAAATGATGGTGATATAGATCGGGATCGGGATGTTATTAGTAGAATTATTAGTAGAATTCAAGTTGGTTGGTTGAAGTGGAGGAATGCTTTAGACCTATTTTGTGATACAAAAGTATGTCCTAGATTGAAAGGAAAATTTTATAAGATGTTGGAGAGACCTGCAATGCTCTAGGGCACTGAATGTTGGCCTTTAAAAGAGAAGCATAAAGCTAAGTAAAGTGTTTCCGAGATAAGAATGATTAGGTGGATGAGTGGCTTTTCATTTAGAGATAAAATGAGGAATGAATATATCTTTGATAGGGTTGGTGTAGCTCCAGTGACAGACAAAATTAGAGAGAGTCATCCTACATGGTTTGGTCACATTAAACGTTGACCAGGATGATCCAGTTAGGAGAGAAGATGTTTTAGATTTGACTTATGTTAAAAAGGTAGAGGTAAACCTAGAAAGACTTGGGCATATTCTATAAAAAAAGATCTTAATTTATTAGAATTAAATGAAAATATGACACTCAATAGGACGCAATGGAGAAAAAAGATTCATGTAGACCGCCCCACTTAGTGGGGAGAAGGTTTATTGTTGTTTTTGAAGATTGAATGTTTTAGTTTGGAACAATTAACAAATACTTATCCAAGTATTGATGAAGATAAAACTAAAGAAGATCCGGTCATTTTTACCTTGGTGTTTGAATCTAATGCTTCAATTATTGAGATGATTATTGATGAAGTCATCCAGATCTGCCGTCAAACAATCAAATGAAAAGAAGCTTAAATGAAAGTCCATAAATGACATAGAAGTATAATTTCTACTACCAAAATGACATAAAAGTATAATTTCTACTCCCTCTTGGATAAATTTTCTCCATGGAATCATTAAAATTATTTATATTTATCCGAATAAATTCTTCCCCTTCCATCATCTTGTTTTGGTGAATTAGCACAAGTTATAATTGAGAAAGATACAAGTACTTCACTAAATAATCAAGCGATAGATAAAGGAAAGAAAATCTAATGGGATGCCAACAAAATCTATACACATCTACTTAAAGTACTCTAAAGGACGCCAAATAATTTTCTTTTCTAAATAAAATTAAAATGTTGTCCATTAAAGTTTACATATTGAAATCTACAGTTACGGTGAATATGGTGGAGTGTGAGTTAGAGAAAAGAGAAATTTTAGTATATTTATATCAATTTAGGAGTGCATTCCCAAGGGACAACAAAGGTCCTCAATACTCTTAGCTATAAGTAGTATCCAACCAAAGATAGTTGGAATTGAAAAACAAAGATCAATCGACAATTTGTGAAAAATTTGTACTAAAGTGGTTAGTTGAGAGTAAAATGATGTCCAATGATGTTGCCTCAAATCTTTGAATTTTTTTTCCTAGCACTTTTTTCATTAAAGAAGCCAAGTACAAATCGACATATGTAAGTGTTGCATGTTCGAGTAGTATTAATGTAATTTATCTTTTGTACATTACAATTGTACTTTGTATTTGAATTAAATTATATTTTTTGAATGATGATTATTACTTATTATATGTTTGTTTATATGTAATGATTTTATCATAATATATTATTGTTACCAATTAATATTATTTTAATTAAATAATAAAAAGTAATGATTGAAAAAATAAATAATGAATAATAGTTTAATATTTTAGATTCTAAAAAGAAATGCTACTCTCAAGCTTTGTAAAAAGTTTTTTATTGTCTCTTAGAACTTTTTGTTCTTCATACTCAATCAATATCCATGATCTTCCCCTTCTTATTTGGCCTTATATAATTTCCTCCTTAGAGAGTTATTTCATCTTCTTCAATGGCAACCTTAGCAAAAAAAAAATCCTTATTCCTTATAAATAATTTCTAGTTCAATCCAAGTTGTCCACCAAGAATACAAAATTGGTCATGTTGAAGTGTGGTTTCAACAATTTTTACCAGCTAAGAGTCATAACAAAAGGTGAGTACCCAAATGCCTTCCATAATGATAAAATTAAATATATGGAATAATTTCATTTACAACTTCAAATTCTACATAGCTAGGAATTGATAAAAATATTTTATGATAAATAATTTTTAATACATGCAAGAAAAGAGTGGGAATTTCCATCAATGTTCTGAAAATGTATAGCTCCATCCTTTTGTTTAAGAAAATCCTCTTCCCACTTAATAGCCTACATAAGTTCAATTTGAGCTTCATATTGAGCAACATCACCTTCCTCAGATATCCTAGCATCCTCCTCCAGTTTACAGACCTCAGCTTTCTGAATGGTGGTTTTAAATTCCCAATCACCTACCAATTCCATACTTTGAGGGCCCTGACAACATTTTTATGAAGTCGCCATAGAGTATACAAAGCATTCCCCACAAATTTTGTATGACAAGCTCTATAAATTCAATTCAAGAAGTAAGTATGATTATACCTAAGTATTAAAGTCACTTTAAGGAATATGAGGTGCTTTATTCAAGGAGGAGATAATAAGAAGTAGAGGCCTATGATCTAAGCCAATTCTTGACAAGTGTTGCACTATAGAGAATTGGAAGTTAGATAAGCATTCCTGATTTGCCAAAATTCTACCCAAGCTTTCCAATATCTTGCCTCTTTGTCAAGTGAAAGGGAACCTAGAGAATCCAAGGTTAAATAATCTATCATCATTGATGGTTTCACAGAATCGGGAAATGATGTTTGGATTAACTCTTCTTCCACCTTATTTTTCAGTTTGACTAGCAATAATATTAAAGTCCCAACTACTAACTAATTACTAGCCATATTGTTGCCAATGCAAGTGAGTTGCCTCCATAGATCCTCTCTAATAGATCTAGTGCAACCAACATTCACAAAAGTGGACATACAATGGAAATTATCCAAGCTCGGCTCAACATGTAAATACTATGGATCATCAATCAATACACTGACTAATAACTGCTTTCTCAAAAATAACCAAATCTTGTTATTAACATTGGATTTGTGGTGGAGATTCCCCAACTTCCTCAAAATTTGTTTAATGTTTTTAGAAACCAAAGGCTCTAGAATTGCAAAGCACCAAAAATTATGGATCTTTATGAGATTTTTGAGTCTATCGATGGAACAAGGACCAGCAAGTCCCCCGATATTCCAAACTAAAATTTTAATCATAATGAGAAAACTTGATTCCTCTAGTAAGCCTAGGAAGGGTAGCAACTCAAACTTGTTATAGGAAGAGAAATGAAAAACCTTCTTGTGTGAGCATGTTACTTGCTAGTAGCTTTCTCAGCTCCCAGTTCCCTTTCTTCTTTCTCCCTGATTTCTGGATGTTACATTCCTCTTCCAGCTTCAGTCTAACATCAAACAACAAATTTTTCTCAACTTGGATGGTTCCACTCCTCCAAGATAGAACGGTTGTGTGTAACAATAATTAAGGTGTCCATCTCTGGCTCATTCAAATGTTCATTTTCTTTTGTTGTCATGCCATCTAGTAGTTCAATATTTTGATCACCAGCCAAACCTTTAGCTCCCTTGAAAGATGGTTCAATCTCAACATTATGAGTATTGGTTTCCAATGTAGGGGCAGTTTGAATATTAGTGTCATGAACAAATGTGCTAATATTCTCAACTGCTTCTTGCATAAGAGTAGCGAGTTCTTGATTCTCCTTTTCAATAAAATTAGGAGATGGGGGTTTTTTAAGTTCAGAATGCAATTTATAGCATTGTCCAATAAGATGTCCAAATATTGTGTTGTTACCACAATAGTGAGGTATCTCTTCCAAATTGATCTATTGTCAATAACCATTATTTGTTGACCCGATCCATACTTCCTCAACCACTAGTTGGGTGATATCTCTTTCCACAAGAATACAAGCTACTGAAAGCCTAGTTAAGTTGTAATTAGGTGTGTCCAATTTCATTGGTCCCAAAGATAGCGCATAGTGAAAAGAGTATTTGGTATTGAATGGGTGAAGTTCGAGTCCCGGAAACCAAAACCAAATAGGAACAATTAGGATTATGATCAAAATCTGGAGACCATTTCATAAGCTTTATATATTTACCTTCAATATTAATGTACTTTTTTGGAAAAAAATTCTTGCATACTAATCTTCCTTGTTGAGTTGGATCATAATATGTATTTGATGAAACCTTCTAATCGCCTAGGAGCTTTAAACTTTTGAATGCCTTCCTGATTAGCCCATTTTAGGGTGTCTAAATTGAAACTTGCCAACAATTGTAAACTTGCAAGGTTCTGATAGATTAATGTTGTCAAGTTTAGTAAGAAACAGTGCAGTTTTTCCACTTTGCAATCTGCTTTCTTAATGAACTCATTTTCTCCTTTTGTCATCCAAAGAATCATGAAAATTTTGAAGAGAACCAAGAGTTCTAGCATCAAGAATCTGATTAGCAGCTGGATTAGTTACTACATCAACAAAGGAAGGCCTTTCCAAGCTAACTTTGAAAGAAAATGATTGGAACAATAAAAGGGAAGGTGTGAAATCAATAGAACAATAATCATGGTTCAAACCCTAGCAGAGCTTGCGACACCACCATCATGTGTACAAGTATACCCCAAAAAAGTGACCTAGACAAATTTCCCATGCAAAGAAAAACTATCAATCATGATGGAAGGAATTGCCTCTCCCTCTCCCCCTAGTTCTAGGAATGCAGTCCAACAACAAAGTATGCAAGGGGCTTCCACTCGAGACAATCAAACAGTCATCTTATAGATTTTAGAGGTGAGACATTCCTTCTCTCTTCTTATTGGATTTATAAACCTGTCATTCATCTTCCACTTGTTGATCTAGCTGATCGATTTCAGTGGAGAGCTCACGTCGATTTTGGCATCCCTCCAATGCATGAGTACCTTTCCCAACAAAAATAAGTAGTGCCAACTCATTATGATGAATCTCCAATACAACCAAATGAGAGGGATTACGGGTCTCAATAGACTTGCATAAAGGTGGGTTCTCATCAGGTTCACTGGGAGCAATATGAGGTTGTGTAGGAATGCTTCCATTGTGAGGAATGGGAACAACAAACAGCTCATCTGTCTGGTTAACGTTTGTGCTAATAGGTTCCAATAAAGTTCATGATCTAAAGTTGCATCTTTGGTATTACTGGTAGAATTCACATGTTGATGAATCAAGGGTTCCTTTGTGTTTTGTTCCAAAATTGCACTGTCGAAAATACCATGTTCAGAAATAGTTGGTTCCTATGCACATTTTTCATGTATAAAATTATCTATATCCATTGTATTGGAATAATAGGTTTCAACTTTGGGTGTAATCTGAAGCATTTATCATGTGTGTGACCAAACATTTTACAATTATTGTAGTAGTAAGGTCTTTGTTCCATAATGATTTGTTGCTAGCAACCATTGTGAGGAGTGTCAAGCCAGATTTCTTCTACATCTGGAAGTGTAATATCTCTCTCTATTAAAATCCTTGAAACATAAGGCCTTGACAGATTAAAGGTAGAGATGTCTAGCTTCATTAGTTTTCTAAGAAAAACCCCAAATACATATAGTACTTGATCGTTGAAGAAGTAGAGCTTGAGTTCGCGTAATTTAAACCATATAAGCACAATGAGAGGTTCCTGACTTGGATCAAAGTCAGGGGACTATTTAAGTAATTTAATATGTTTGCCCTCAATTAAGATGTATTTCATCGAGAATATCCTTACATAGTCTTCTTTTTTACTCAGTTGTATCATAACAAGTCTTCCACCAAAGAGACCCGTCTTCCAGTCTCCAACTAACTTAAAATCTTCAAACACTTTCCTGATAGTCTTTATCTTAGAGTGACCCAATTGGAACATTCCAATCAGTGTAAATTTATGATCTTCAGCAAGTGTTGAAATTTCAATGTCATAAAAAATTAATGTTAGTTTGCCCTCCTACCCAATTGGAACATTCCAATCAGTGTAAATTTATGATCTTCAGCAAGTGTTGAAATTTCAATGTCATAAAAAATTAATGTTAGTTTGCCCCCCTTTTTCCCTACTTATTTTATGAATTTACAATTTCCATGTCTAGCAAATAAATCGTGATACATCTGAGGAAAAACTAAAGTATCCCTGAGGTGAAAAGGAACACGGTCTTTGTTAACCACTGCAACATAGAAGAGTTTACCCACATTTGGAGAAGATTCGGCCACAAAAGAAGATGAGAGAGCTACCAACACACACACACACACACTCGAGTCTAATCAAGCTGAGATCAAGCCATTTAAGCACAAATGGAGGCTTTGATGAGCAGTTGAATGGTCAAATAGAATTCAAATTTGACAAGCTTGTAGTCAAATCAAGCGTTTTGTCGAGCCGAATCTAACGAGCTCAAGATCACTCAATTCTAAAAGTATTAATGCACTCAATTGCAGATAGAACACCATCTGATCAATTGGATCACTTTGGGTCATCGGATGGAGTGATCCAAATTCATACGACATATATATATATATATATTATTGACATTTTTATGAGTTCCACTTAAACACATATATATATATATATATATATATATACATATATATATATATTATTGACATTTTTATGAGTTCCACTTAACCTTCTCTCTCAGGCAAATAAATAAATTCTCTTTCATTAAATAACATCAGATGCCTTGACATTTTAGGTTGTGTATTATATTTCTTTTATTATCATTTTCAATATATATATATAT
>NW_018248993.1:12385-39134 GCF_001263595.1 Phalaenopsis equestris
CTATATCTATATATATATATATATATATAGATATAGATATACACACATCTATATCTACATAGATATTTGAGAAACAGGCATTACGCATATACAAGACTTTGAATAGAATGCCTTAGTTGAAAATTTAAGCTCTTATCCAACAAGCTTAGCGACTCACTTTCAATAATGATTTGGTTAACAAAAAAAATAAAGAAATTTAAATTCCTTCTGATTTAAATCATTAGATCTAAAACTTGTTTTAATTCTATTTATGTTATTTTACATTTGTACGGTACCCCTAAAACAAAAGGAAAAAAAAATCATTTTCTTCCCAAAAAAAAAAAAAAGAAAAAAAACAGCTGACCTGTTAATACCTAATAGCAGAGCATGGAACCCAAAGCTTTGCTTACGAATCTACATCACCATTCTCTTCTCCAAACTTAAGTAAATCCTATAACGATGTGTAACAAAGAAATATGTAAAAACATAATAAAAAATTAGTTTAAAATAAATGCATAAACAAAAATAAATAAATAAATAAAATGAAACTAAAATTGAAATGCTTTTTATTTTATTTCTTTTTGCCTACCAGTTCTCTACAGCCTTGGGCATGGGCATCTCCACTGCAGAAGCTGAAAAGCTTTCAACAGAAACATAAAATCATAAAGAATGATGATTCAAATCTACATTGCAAGATCTTCCTGAAGATCTACATTTCAAATCTACAACCTTGACATCAATTTTTTTTAAATTTTATTTTATCATTATTTAATCAATCACAGTCAATTTGGTTGTATTTTCGTCATCACGATCAACCTCACATAAAATCAAAAAAATTGTAAACCAGAAAACCTAACCTGAAACATATGGTTAAGCAGAAGACCTAAACCTTTTATCATGCGCGAAGACACCGGACAATAACACAAAAGATGCAACCCGTTCAGAAGAGAGAGAATGATTAGAAAACTAGGCTTGCTGGGATATTGGTTAGAACAATTTTTAAGTGCTATCGAAAGTGATTGAGATTACTTCTACAAAAACCAGAAGAATACATAATTCTGAATTGTAATCTTAGAAATAGCTAGAATTCATTAAAGGTTGCAGATAAAGTAAATTATGTGTTCGGTTCAAAGTTGAAGTACTTAACTAGTTTAATTTCATTACAAAATATCATCCAGTGGAGTTGATCAAATTTACATTGTAGGGATATTCCCTTTACATTGCATTCTAATTGCTGAAAATCAAGCATCACTTAAATGAACACCAAAAATATAAATGTATGTACCTTAGAATCAACTTTGTTGGCTGATTTGGTTGAAGCCTTCAGAAACATTCATGCATCAACCCCATGGCGTTCATGAACTCTATTCATAATCAGCAACCATGCAATAGTCTATGGTAATATCTGCGATTCAAGTTAGTCATTTATGTGACATCTAAAATGGTTGTCGTTCAATGAGACAAAAAAATCAACGCTTAATATTTTTCCCAATTATAACATCATATAAGATAATTCCCTCGATATGCAAGCAGTAATTCGTGGTAGAAATCCTTCCTATCCAAAAATCAATGGGCACTTCTTTCTTTTTCAACATTGCTTGATAAGACAATGGAATTTCAAGTTTGAAAAAAAGACTTTACAAACGTATTAAGAAGTAAATCTATAGCATAAACATTAGAACTGCTTGCCACCATACAATTTCCGATTTCTAGTTTAAACGATGCATTCAACTAATACAAAATACTAGGCTGCAAATGAGCCCAGTGTTCGATGAGCTACTCATGACTCGGCTCGATTGGAGCTTTAATTATATCCTTTTGTTTAAGTATCGAATAAGCTTAAACACTTATTAAAATAATCAATTATTGAAACGAGCATACTCAAAAATATTGTTGCTCGACTTATGATCATGAACAAGACCATTTAAAGCTTGCTAAGATGGTCGACTAAACCTGGATATTTACATGTAAGGAGTTCAAATTTCAGTAATACAAAAAAACATTTAAGGAGTTCAAATTTCTCCAATGCTTCATTTGTATTTCATAATTTTATAGATAATATTACAATAATAAAAATCACAAAAATAACTAATTATGTTATAATGGAGTTCGCCTTCATGTCCAAACAATCAAGTTTTCGAAATAATTTTTTGTCCATAATATCTCTTGACTTGTTAAATATCTGGAGGGAACTCCTCTATATCATCAACCCATCGAAAAAACCTGCAATCTTAATGTGTTCTAATTCTGGGACTTCAATAAAATCTACTCTCGTAGTTGCATCATTCTTTTGATGTGTATTCAAAATACTGCATACCACGATGGCAATACATGGCTCTTGATGATCTTGAACTCATTTTTCCTGATATTATAGCACATTACACATTTAATTGACAAATTAGACTACACAGATAAAAGAAAAATAACAAAAAAATTATGCCTTAACGAGGAAAATATCAATCTTTGAAGTCATAACTTTAAAAATTAAAAAATCAAAACATGAAAGAAAAAATAGACATCAATCAATCCTTAATACATCTGAAATAGTAATCATCAACCTGAGTGCACTACAAAATATTAATATGATATACGCAATGACTTCACTAAAGCAAAGGTAGGATCCTCCTCATCAAGTGTGTTGAAGTCATTCACACAAAATTCTTCCTCGAGCAATGATTGTCATGCCCATATACAAGTTTAATCTTCATCTAAGACGCTGAAATCAACATCGTTCCGAGATAGATGCCTCCATATAAAATTATGTAGAGTTGTCGTTGCAATAACTGTCTTTATCCACTTTTTGAAAAAATATGTTGACATATCTCAGAGTATGAAACAATCTTCTTTCATACGTCGAATGCTCTCTAGATAACACTCTGTAATGATAAGTGTCTTTTGTTGAACAATATACTCTCTTCTCTAATAATTTTGGTTGTGCTCAAAGTCAGGAAGGTGCTACCTCATATCGGGGAAGGGCTTTAAGATATCATGAATCAACGAGATAATATTCTCTAAATAATAATATTATTAGTAAATCTCTTCAAATGGAATATTTCATATAAGGTTATGAATGTCTAGCTGAGACGAGACATTGAAAATTTGTATTAAATTTGAATATGCGACTATTATGAGCACTGTCTTCTCATCCAACCATTAAGAAAGTAAAACACAAATTGAAGTCACAAATTGCTAAAATATTCTATATTGCAGATCCACGGAATCAGATATATATAATCTAGTCATTGTTGTCAATGCATACATCGACATTTGTGCCATCAATTGTTCCTATACAATCATAATTAAAATATTCATCAAAACATTTTTTTTGTCAAACATCCATACAAATTTATAAGAACTTGGGCTTATTGTATAAAAAATGATCTTAATTTAATAGAACTAAATGAAAATATGACACTAAATATGACACAATGGAGAAAAAGGATTCATGTAGTCGACCCCACGTAGTGGGATTAGAACTTTGTTGTTGTTGTAAACATGCATACAAACTAAATAGATAAATCATTACATTGAAAAAAAATGTATTTCATGTTATGAATTTCTCTAAGTGTACGCACAAAAATTGGATATATGAGTTTGACATTCTAACTAAAGAGTTAACACTAGTATTGAAATATCTGATAATTCTCCTTGTTGAGTGTTGGAATCGCTTGGAGTGCCACAAATGAACTCAATATATGATATAATTTTAAAAGTGATGGCTAATACTTCCCGGAGTGTAAATAAAGACAATTCATGCAAATCATAATTAATATGCAATTCATCCAGCAAATAAAAAAAAAAGAAATTCCCAGCATCCGAGACATAATATGAATTCTGCCTGGATGACCAACGAGCAGGTCATCAGTCTGCAATTCATCCAGAAAATCAAAAAAAAATTTCCCAGCAACCAAGACATAATATGAATTCTGCCTGGATGACCAAAGAGCAGGTCATCAATCCACTTGTCACCCATACATGACAATGACACACACGTTGTCCTGCACACTTTTATTTGATAGAACTCATTAATAAGTCATACAATAGTAGTCAAAATTGTTGATCATTTCACCATCTCTTTAATTGACAACTCCAGCTGATTAATTTAAGCATGTCAGAATATATAAAAAATAACAAGCTTTGCTGACGCGGGGTTCCATAGAGAGGGCTAAACTGGTTCAACCAAGAGGGGATAGGGGCTTGTTAGTCCATGATAAGGGGCTAGGGTTGCCGCCCAAGGAGAAGGGGTCTTTCCCTCCTAGTTATCTACTATATATATTTGTTATTTTCAGTTTTAGGGTTAGTTATGCTTTGAGATTTTTGCAGTAGCAATCAATTATGACACATACTTTGACAGTGCAGTGAATTTTGTTCCATGTTGCATGACTATCTTCTCTCTTTGCACAGACTTTATGAACTTGTCATGCATCTGTCTTCGAGTGGATAGATATACAAATCATTCTATGAAAAGTTTAACAAAATACTTTTCTAACTGATTATGTTGGTTACTTCCTCTAAAATGTCTTTGACGCCGCCCACACCACCACCATTCGACCTCTCCATCCAACACAAAAGTAGTTAACGGTAATTTTCTTTCATTCGAATACATTATGCTATCTAATATCTTTTATATCCTCATCAGTCAGTTCTCCAATTCAATCAGATCTTCAAGTCCCATGAACAAAGATGGACGCAAATCTAGAAATATCTTCAAGTATTATCCACAATAGTTGTATCACTTTCAATAGGCTACGATCTGAACGCTTGAATTGCTTGAGTCATGGTTGCCATCATCCGGATCGCGACATTAGTATTCACATTAACAACAACCAATACTTCATTTTCTTACACTCTTTTTCTACAATCACAGGTGCAACCATACGTCTGAATTATCATAATTACTTAATTAGAGTTAATTTTAATTTTCAAATTTATTTTTATAAAATTTTATTGTACTAATCCTATTGCCTTTTTCATCAGTATACATGAATTAATCCTAAACCTTGGTACTCTGATACTACTTTTGTCACGATAATGCCCAGTATCGTTCTTATGTTTGTTACCCAAGGAATGGGAAACGAAGAATTAAAGGAGAAGAATGAACGAGTCGGACATGAAAGAGTTGAAGGAGAGGAAGTAAGCAGTTAGAGCAAGGAGGAAATGAAGTGGATCAAAAGTTAAAGAGTCAAATTTGTCCTATAAATCTTGTATCTGACAAGAAGGCGATCAGAGAGCAAAGGAGAGAGAAGGAGATGGAGTAGTGTACCCAAAAAAGCGACGCAGCGACCGGTTGCTCTGTGCTAGAAGGAAGATGGCGATCGTCGCATTTTTTTGATGCGTTGAAATGTGACTGAAGGTAAACGGAAGTCGAGCACTGCGTGCGAAGAACTTGTCACCTAATTTGAAAGAAAAAGATGTTAAAGGAAGGAGCAGCGGAGGAGAGTCTCGGCCTAACTTGCAGCGAAGAGGAAGAGGGAAGGAGTTTTGCGAAGGACGGTTCTTGCGGGAAGGAGTCGAAGCCGTGTGTGATCGAGTCGAAGAAGAAAAGGGAAGGAGGCGCGAGTGGGAAGAACCAAGGAACGTCATCCACTTGTGCATTTTCGACAGTTGAAGGAGAAACGTCATCCACTCATGCATTTTCAGCATTAAAGCAAAGGAAGAGTTTATTTAAGGTAATAATAATAATAACAACAATAACAATATATATATATAAATTAAGTATGATTACACTTAAGTAATGAAAGATAATAGCTTATTAAAATAGAAAAGTTAATTAGACTTTATAACTTGTTAGGCATTCAAAATTAGAGGGGTCAACAACAAGAAAAATCAAATAATAAATTAATCGGCAATCGAGGAGAGTACTTGTATTTTTAAATTATAGTAATAATTTATTTATTCTCAAATGTGTTTGCACTTGATTACATTTGTACATGTTTTATTCTAGTTGAAATAGTACTTTCCTTTATTGTTCATATCGTTATGGATATCATAGCTACTTACCATTGCATTTGATGTATGTCTTATAGTATGTGAAATTGAATGTGATGAATATATATGTTTATGTTGACTGCTTGTGTGTGCATGATTGACTATGATGGAGCATTCCTTGATGATACTAATAGAGGAACATTAATGTACTCATGCATAAAAATGAAAAAAGATTATTGATATTGATGTGACTTAATTGACACAATTTCTATACGTTTTATCCAGTGATTATTGTATAGATATTAAATGATATTGATATAATAATGATATAAACCATTTTAAATAGCATGTCAAATGTTTATATTCATTTATAAAGTAGATTAACTGATATACATATTGTTCTTTCTTTTTCTTATATAGTTACAATTTAAAAGTAGAAATATTCACTGGCTCGTTTAGCTCACAGTTTTAACTTTTCAGGTTTAATTATATTATTAAAAGATGGACGTAGAAAATAAAATATTTATAAAAGACGTAGATAATCATCAACGAGGTAATTTTAAATTTACCGCTTTAAATTGATTTGTAGGTGGTTCTTTCAAATGTTAATATGTAGACGGATATAGAAAATTTAATTCACACCATCCGACCATCTGTATCAACCTTGGTTAATAATAAGTCTTGGACTGAGTCGTGACAAAAGTGGTATCAAAGCCCAATGTTTAAGATTAATTAATGAAGTCTATATGATAGAGCCAATAGGGTAATTATAAAAAAATTCTAATAATAAAAAATAAAGTTAACTTAAATTAATAATTATACCCATTTCGACATAGTGATACACTCAAAAATATGGAAGAATAGTATCTGATAGATCATGCTCTAATTAATGAGAAATGACTTGAGGTCCATTTATAAAGTTTGATGAAGAAATTTTTGTAAGAGGGAAAGATTGTAACGTTCCCGTTCTGTTACCCAAGGAAGAGGAAACAAAAAAATCAAGGAGAAAAAGAAAGAAGTAGTCGGGCATCAAAGAGTTTAAGGAGAGGAAGCAAGCAGTCGGAGCAAAGAGGAAATGAAGTGGATCAGAAGTCGAAGAGGGGAATTCGCCTTATACATTGCCTATCAGACGAGAAAGCAATGAGAGAACAAAAAAGGGAGAAGGAGACAGAGTAGCATACCCGAAGAAGCGACACAACAACCAGTTGTTTTGTGCTCAAAGGAAGATGAAGATTGTCGCATTTCTTTGATGCGTCGAGCTGTGATTGAAGGTAGGCGGGAGCCGAGCATTGTGCGCGAATAACTTGTTCCCTAATTTGAGAGAAGATGTTGAAGGAAGGAGCGGTAGAGGAGAGTCGTGCCCTAACTTACAGTGAAGAGGAAGAGGGAAGGAAGGAATGAGCGGTAGAGGACAGTCGTGCCCTAACTTACGTACAGCCGTCAGAGAAGCGCTGTCTAATAATTGCATCAATTAAAGCACGTCAATATAAATATCTTTCTTATATGCGTGCATGGGTGGTGCGAATTTTATGGTAAATATCTTTTAATACTACAACACACACACGACAGCACAAGTCGTAAATATGCAGATCAATCACAATAAAAATCACTTCAGAATAAATAATTTTATATTTTAAAAATCTTTAAGCTGCCAATCTTAGTAATTACACAAGTATATGACTGCTCAAGTAATAAAGGACTCTAATTGAGTCCTAAGTATTGATCCCACAGGGAGGCAAAAATTCTTATGATTATAATGTAAAACACAATATTCAAACAAAAGAAACTTAAGTAAGAAAAATAAATAAAAAGTAAATTTAATGTATGTTAAATGAAATGTAGCTAAAAGAACTAAGTTAACTAAGCTAATTTCTAAACTTCAAAGTTAAACTTACTAAGACTAAACAAAGTTTTATAACGAAGAATTCAAATTTAAGAAAACATCCTTCTCCTTTACAATGAGTTTATGGTTAGTGAAATAATTAAAATCATTTAAAATTATATAAAATTGTATTATGTCAAATAGGAGCAATCCTATTCTTTACCATCTGTCAAGTGCATAAAGAATATTGGTTAATTCAGAGTTTGGTCCCTAAATCCGTGATAGGGTGAGAGGATACTGGCTCCCACTCCAGAGCTCTCACTTCCACATCTCTTGAGGGCTAACAATCTCGCTTTAGTTTCCAAGCAATTTGACCAAAATGAGGATTTTAGTCTGTCACCGTAAAATCTTCAATTCTACGACCATCAAAATATATTTTTCTATTTATTTGCACTCAACCCCATGGACTACATTATCATCCATGAAATTTAATGTGACTCCCACCTTGTAGTAGAAAGAATAGCCCTGTTGGTTTTTATTTTTGTCAACAAATTTTAATATTTCAATTTATCAGATCGAAAAGTAAATGAAGATTAGAGTTTGAATCATCACAATTTATTGACATTTAAAACCTTGCACAACAATATTAATTATTCACAAAACCATATCTCATTGTAGGGAGAAAGACAAAGAAAACTACTCAAAATTCATGAGGATACGACAAAACATGGATTTTTATATAAAAATAAGTTTACAAAATAAAGAAAGGAAAGAACACAACTTATCTCACACTCCTTAAGGAAATCCCTTGAAATTCCCTTGATGCACTTTAGCTCTTTACAATCACACTCAATTCTCTCTTAAAAATGTAATGAAAAAGAAATCTCTCACATTCCCTCTCCTCTTACAATCTCTAGAAGAAAATCCTCTCCAGAAGAAAATCCTCTCGAAAATCCTCTCCAAAACCTAACTCTCTACACTCCTCCAAAGACACCACACAACCTAAACTCCAAGACCTCCAAGACTTCTTATGAGTTGTGCCAGCCCCTCTTCTCTAAAGAAGTTCAAAAATTCCCTCATTTTTCCCAAAAGACACACCTCTTCACACCAAAAGACAAATCCCCTCATCAAAGAGACATATCTCTTCATTCAAGAGCTTTCCTCAAGTGTCTAGATGCATTGAACCACTCTATGGGGCGTTTGAATTACTTGGTGCTTTCTAGAACATCTCAAAAATAGTCAATAACCGTCATCAATTCGTTTAGATTCATCTCTGGTGCCTATTTACTGAAGTTCCGCGTTCCTCTATAGATTCTGGCGCTTCTGGCACCTTTTTTCAGCATATTGGGGCCTCTGGCGCCAGTATGCTGAAAAACTGCATTTTGACTTCAATTTTCTTCCTTTTTACTCATTTTTTCTCCAAATGCTTAAAATCAATATAACTACAACAAAATATGAAAATTATCACCAAATTTAAGCATGAAATGTATATATATAATTGCACATTTTTTTGTGTATCAAAATGTCTCAAACTTAAATGTTATTTGTCTTCAAATAATTCTTTTACTACATAAAAATATAGCTTATGGTAGATATTAACTTATAAACTTCTATAATTTGATTTAATAAATATAATAGTATAACTTAAGAAAATTTTTTAATAACTTAGGTTAAGAACTAAAAGTATAAGAACACTGAGTAGTCAAGTCTAAGATTTCAAATTTTCTATTCATTTCAAGAAGAATTGTAATTTGTTATATCAAAGGCACTTAGAAGGTTCATAGGAAAAAGAATTTCATGAAAACTTTATTAGTAAGGATGGTAATATTCAAATACAAGTTTAAAAAATATAATAAAGCATTTTTTCCTCAAGTTGATTCAAATGAAGCTAATTTTTTATTAGACATCACCTCAAGCTTCTCCTCACATATTTTTCTCTTCTTTTACTTTTTCTATTTTTTTTCTTTTCTTTTTCTTTTCTTTTCATGTGAGGATTACTATATCTGGATAATCTTAAATAATTTTGAACTTCACTATCTTCTTCTTAAAGTTAAAAACTTTTTATCTTCCTTCACTTTATAAATTCATATTAGCTTTGAAGATTTTTCATAAAGTCTCATTCTTTTCTTTTTATATGAAACTCTAAGATTCTTAATATTTTAAAAATACAATTTTCTTTTCCTAAATAGAAAAAATATAGTCTTATCATTTCATACTAAATATTTTAACTCTAAAATTTACCTTCATTATTATTTTTTTTTGCTTAAATTTACTGTAATATTTAAAAACAAAAATATACTTATCAAAGTTAGCCTCTAATACCAAAGGTCATGTTAAATTATTTTTTTAAAAAATATAGTTAATTGAGGACAAATAAAATTTAATTTTCCTCTTTCTAAAAAAATTTTTCTTTCTCCCAAACTTAGATTTTTTTTTAATAAGTAAAGCATTCAGTACCAAAAAAATATGAGTGGAGAGAAAACAGTAAATGCATAAAAATAAGACTAAGCTATAAAAGGTTCTGAACATGAACTTGGCTCTGATACATTGCAGGTACTAATTTAAAAAGTACAAACTTTAAAATATTAAATGAAACATAATATATCAACAGGATTTGCTGAGAAAAGGTGAATTAAAAACATATGCAACAAGTTAAAGGAACAAACACTGCTGAAATAAAAATCAACAATTTACATATATACATAAACAAGTTCAATAATACTACTTACAAAACACATTAAAGTCCAAAATATGACAACAACAATAAAACGAAACAAACAACTAATGACAACAGATAAAATCCAATAACTCATCAGTCATCATCTTCCTCCTTTTCTTCTTTCTCTTCTTCTCCTTCTTCGTCTTCAAAGTTATCTTTGCACATAAGGTGTAAAACTGGGGCATGTAGGAAATTTTACAGTATGGTCACCTGTAAGATATCTAACCATAGCCTCTTGATATGGAATATCATGTTGAACTCTTTTCTGCTGATATTCATCATTATGAGCATTCCTTGATTCCAAACCACATATTCTATTCTGCGCAATGCCACTACATCTGATTATTGAATCATTAACTGCTTCATAATATTTTCAAGTGAATAAGTACTGGAAGTAGATGGTTCTGCAACTTATGTAGAAGATCTATTACTACCTCCACTTTCAGTTCTAGATCCAACAAATGATTTAAATTTATGAACTATGGGTTTTCCAATGGGTTTAAGTAGTTGTAACATTTCTTCATCTTTATCAAATTCTACCCCTGATTGCTCACATAAGGTGAAAATCAAGGATAACTTAAACAACCAGTGGTTCCACCCTTAGCAATATTTTGAACATTATGCAGAATGAGAGCACCAATATTGATAGCCTTCATTTGTTGTATGTAAAAATTTAATACTGCTCTCTCCTTAGTTACTTCACTTAAGGTGATTCGATGGAAGAAGTTTCGCAGAAATAAAGTAATGTCATGCTTTAAATTGTACATTTAACATAGAAGTGAAAAAATTTACCTTGTGATTATCCTTAATTTTTCATACTCCTCTTCCATCAGTAAGATAGGCAATCACTTCATCAAGTGACGAACCAGATACCACAAATGCAGAATAGTCACAATGAAATTCGTTCCGCAACCAATATAGTGCATTAATCCTTTCTCGAGTAAATTCAACATTCTTCCCTCTAACATAAACGTGCTCAGCAGAAGTCACCCGAAGATTGACATAAAATTCATGAACGATAGGAATAATTGTTACTGCAGTGAAGTAACAAAAAGTCTCTCAATTCCGAGTTATAATTAACCTTTCAATAGAACCTCCTGGGTTTGAGAATGCATGCTCCTGAATTAGTTTCCTTACAACCATATGAGCATTGTAATTATATTGAGCTTTCAAATTAACATATCTGTCAGGATCAAAACATCCTAAATTTTTTCCTCTTTTCACTCTTGGAGTCGTAGCAATTTCTAAATAACACATAAAATCTCAAATAAATGCACAATATCATAACTCAAACTCCAAAAATAGAAATACTTGATACGAAACTTTTCACCATGGGTTCTCTTCAAACTTCTTAAAAAACTATTAACTTTTCGAATTCCCATAATGTAGGAAAAATCCATGATGAAAATAAAAAATGTTTAAGTTAAAGTGAAGCTCTTACCAGGGGAAGATGAAATCCAAGACTTTTAAGTCTTCAAATCTCCTCAAATCTAAGAAATGCAAGCCCTAACTTGAGTTTTGATCTTAGTCTAGAGGTAAGAGACGACTCAAGCAATAAAAATGAGGTTTTACGGTGGATTTTTGCACTTTTAAGAAAATCTGAGTGTTTTCGCGAAGCTGGCGCCTCAGGCGCCAAATCTAGCACCTCTATCGTCGACACCAAAAAATTTCATATTTCAATTTTTTTATAAAATCTGTTGTATACCAAACCACGTCAACCTCTAATTAACTTTAATTAACATTAATATTCATAATTAAACAATCTTTTAACAATAATTTTTCACAAACAACACAAAACTCACATTTATATATAAAATCCACCCTTTTACAAACCAACACTTTTCAAACCACATTATTAAATTCAGCGTCGAAATCACACCATACAAACTAACTCTGAAGACAAAATATCAAATACTTAACATTAGATATACATAAAGTTCAACAATGGAAATAACTGAAATCCAACACAAACACATGACATAGATGGTCTCATAATTATGAATTTCGTACTTTAGAGGGTCTACACATCTTCATCACTTTCATCATCTTGAATATTTCCCACAAAATGGTAGTGTACGTATAAGTTATCAAAAGGTCAGTAAAGAACTTAGTCTATTGAATCATCTTCAACCCAAGCATTTTTCTTAAGCATATGCATCATACTTTCTTCTATGCATCTGGTATGTTCGAATTGTTATAGCCTCCAATCCAAATGATCAAATATATCAGAGATGTTTCCATTTGAATTCATAATATTTTGTACCTCTTTCTCCGACTTCTTAATCTTTTTCAGAATATCATGTGAATTATACGGAAATCAGAGTTGAATAGGAGATGAATTTTGAGATGATTGATCCATAAGAATGTTCATATTATTTTCCTCCCCATTTCCTATGCAGTTACAATAAATCTCTAGGTCCATGGGCTTCCAAGGGAGAATCACTTTTTCTCAACTTTCATAAAGTACTTGTGACTGGCTACATAGTAGGAATATGATCGATGAATATCCCAGCCCATAAGTCGATTCGTTTATAATCAAACCCATAACAGATTTTACAAATAAAGCACCCATATTAATAGGTCTTCCAGTTTGAATACAATAATTCAAGATAGCACTTTCCTTGGTCACTTTACTGATTTTCATGGAAGGAAGAAATTTTGCTGAAATAAAAAAATGTCATCTCTTCGATGCAGGAATTAATAATGAGGAAGAAAAAGTTACATGTCAATTATGTCTTGTCTTCCAATTTGCATCTTCATCAGTAAGAAATCGATAGACTTCATTCATTTTATCTTTTGTAGGGACAAAAATGAGATAATGACAAATCGGGACACTTTCAATCATAAACAAATCGTTTATTCTTGAAGGAGTAAACGATACCCACCTGCCTCGAACATAGACGCTTCCTTGATTAATTCCATGAATATTAGCATAAAACTTTTTAACCACAGGAACGACTACTGCAGCGGTGGTATAGCATAGCACTTTCCAGCGTCTTTGCACAATAATCTCCTCCACTTGAGTACTTGGTGTGTTGAATATTCGATTCACAAATCATCTTTCTTTGATTAATCTCTTTTTCACGAGAACCTTATTGTATAATTTCTGCGCATCGAAACTGATAAACTCTTTTTTCTATTGAAAACTTCATAACTAGAAGTTTCTCTAGAGTTGGAAGCCAAGAGATTCGAAAATGATGAGTTCTCCTTCGTTTTACTGACTTGAATAACTCCAAAATACAGATTTAGGGAGTTATAAGTAAGAAAATCTGTCCAAAACCGCCTAAAACTGCCTTTAGAATCTTCCAAAACCGTCTCGGTAACTGTGGCGCCTTTGGAAGCCAAATCTAGAAGTATCTCTAGAGTTGGAAGCCATGAGATTCAAAAATGATGAGTTCTCTTTCGTTTTATTGACTTGAATAACTCCAAAATAAAGATTTAGGGAGTTATAAGTAAGAAAATCCGTCCAAAACCGCCTAAAATTGCCTTTAGAATCTTCCAAATTCGTCTTGGTAACCGTGGCGCCTTTGGGGCCAAATTCTGGCTCTTCTAACACCAGCTCTCTGTAATATGACACCTCTGGTACTAGTTCAGATTTCTACACCGTTTTGCTTATGAACCAAATAACTCTCAAATCTTCAATATAATTCAGTATTTAAAGATATGTTAATGTATTTTCTTAATATGCAAGTCTTCCAAGTATACAGAATTCATAAAGAGAGCATAAATATAGATATATATTTTATTTATTAAAAAAAGAAATTCACATCATTAATATAGATAATTATGGGTTGGCTCGCATAAAAAGTTTGGTTCAATGTCGTCAGCCCGACATTCTCAGTCTTTACTCCGGGTGACCCAGCATTACAATCTCTTTAAAATTTGACCTTTGACCATCAAAATATGGTTTCAATCTGTGCTCATTTACTTTAAATATCTTACCAATTTTTGGATCTTCAATATTAACAACTGCATAGGGGTAAACTTTTTACAAAAGTTAATGGCCCAGACCACCTACACTTAAGTTTTCCAGAGAATAATTTCAATCTTGTATTATATAATAAAACTTCCTGTTCAGGCTCAATTTTTCTTTTAATTATCTTCTGATCATGTCATTCTTTTATTTTTACTATATATATCCTAGCATTATCATAAGATTCATTTATAATTTCTTCAAGCTCATTCAGTTGCAACAATTTTTCTCACCAGCATTTTTTAAATTAAAATTAAACTCCTTAATAGCCCAATAAGCTTTATGCTCCAATTCTACTGATAAATGATAAGTTTTTACAAAAATTAATCTATATGAGAACATTCTTATATGTGTTTTATAAGCTGTCTTATAAACTCATAATGCAGTATCTAATCTAGCAGACCAATCCATTTTATTAGGATTTATAGCTTTTTCCAAAATTCTTTTAACTTCACAATTAGATACTTCTACTAGACCACTAGTCTGGGGATGATAAGCAGTAGAAATAGTATGTAGAATATCATACTTTTCAACCAATTTTTTAATTCTTTTATTCCTAAAATAAGATCCTCCATCAGAAATGATTACTCTCGGCATTTCATATCTTGTAACAATATTTTTTTATTAAAAATTTTGAATCACTACGAACATCACATCGAGATAACGATATTGCTTCAATTCACTTTGATACATAGTCAACAACAATTAATATATATATATATATATATCCAAATGAAAGTATAAATGACCCCATAAAATGCAATCCCCAATGATAAAAAATTTCAACTTCCAAAGTAAAATTCAGGGACATTTTATTTTTTTTTGAAATATTGTCTACTCGATAATATCGATCACATGTATATATGTATATATATATATGTATATATGTATATATATATTTATATATGTATATATATATACATATGTATATATACATATATATGATTGCGGCCTTTGGTGTAAGTCTTCATAAAGCACATATCTCTGCATAGTTAAATCTTTACATTGTTCAAATAAATATGAGTCATCCCAAAAATAAAAATTTGCATCATAACAATTTTTTTCTTGTGGCATCGTCAATCCATATGATAAAACACCACTAACAATATAGTTCACAATATCAGCGTATCATAATATTTTTCGTTGTTTAATAGTATAAAGTTGTTCATCCTAAGAAAATTTATTAATTTCTCTTTCAAGGTCAAATATATATTCATATTCCAGCCAAGATAAATGATCAGTTATTTGACTATCAGATCATTTTCTATCTACTACCACAAAATCAAATTCTTGCATCAGAAGTAACCATCTAATTAATTTTGATTTCACATCCTTCTTTTGCGTCAAATATTTTATAGCAGAATGACATGTATGCACAACCCATTTAGCTTCAATCAGATATGACATAAACTTATCAAAAATATAAACAAATGTTAATAAATCTTTTTCAGTAGTAGTATAATTAATTTAGACATCATTTAGAGTAATACTAGCATAATATATCTTTAAAAATTTATCATATCTCTGCTCTAAAACAGTTTTAATTGCATAGTCACTTGCATCACACATTAGCTCGAATGGTTTCTCCCAATCAGGTGAAACTATTATTGGGCCAGTAATTAATTTTTGTTTTAATAATTTAAATACATTAAGGCACTCTTGATTAAAATCAAATTTTGTATCTTTTTCCACAAATTGGTATAAATGTTTTATAATTTTTAAAAAAATTTTTCTACCAACTGTAAAAATCAGCATGTCCTAAAAAACTTATAACCCCTCTTACAGTAGTAGGTGGAGGTAGTTTAGTTATAACTTTAATTTTTATTGAATCTACTTCCATGTCATTTTCAGAAATTTTACGGAAGTACAATTCCTCCTACAACTACGAATTGACATTTTTACAAATTTAATATTAAATTCGTCTTTTCACATCGTTCTAAAAATTTCTATAAATAATTTAGTTATGATTCAAATAAAATTCCAAACACAGAAAAATCAATCATAAAGAGTTTTATCCCTTTTCAATTAAATCAAGAAAAATTAAAATCATACATATTTGAAATGTTACAAGTGCATTACATAAATTAAAGGACATTCGTCGAAAAACCAAAATATCATAAAAACTAGTAAATGTTGTCTTCTCTTGATCCTCACGAGGAATATGAATTTGATGATAACTGGTATATCCATCTAAAAAACAAAAAAATTTGTGCCCAGCTAGCCTATCAAACATTTGATCCAAAAAAAGGTTAAGGAAAGTGATTTTTCCTGGTGACCGAGTTTAATTTTCTATAATCAATGCATATTCGTCAACCAGTGACTTGTCTTGTTGGTATTAATTCATTATTCTCATTTATCGCAACAGTCACACCACTTTCTTAGGAATGCAGTGAATTGGACTTTCCCGAACACTCACTAAAATAGAATATATTATTCCAACATCTTATCATTTTAAAATTTCTTTCTTAACTTCTTTCATCATAGGGATTAATCTCCTTTGAGGATTAGCTCTTGGTTCGTGATGTTCTTCCAATAGAATTCTGTGCATACAAATCGAATGACTGATTCTTTTGATATCAACTAATGTCCATCCAAAAGTTTTCTTATATCTTCTTAAAGTTTTCAACAACTTTTGTTTTTGTGTTTCAGTTAATTCTGGGAATACGATAACAAATAATGTAGGTAAAATCTCCTAAAAATGTGTATTTTACATGTGTAAGAAGTATTTTCATTTTTAATTTAGGAGGTTTCACACTCAAAGAAATCAGATTTCTATTATTATCCGTAGTATCTAATAGTTCAAATTATTCTTGAACATAATCCAATTTTTCATTACTCACTTCTATAGATTTAGCTTGAATTATATCCTCATCTTCATACTCCAAATATTCCTCTTCAGTTTTCTTTTTAAATGTATCTGTGAAATATTTATTGCTTAAAAAATCATTAGTATCCATTCCGAGGCAATTATCATCTCTTCTTTTTGTTGGGTATCTCATTGATTTCAATATATTAAATGTAACTTATTGATTACTGACTCTCATTGTTAACTTTTTTTCTGCACATCTATCAAAGCTCTTCCAGTGGCAATAAATAATATTCCTAAAATGATAGAAATTTATTTATCTTCCTTCATATCTAACACAATAAAATCCACAAGAAAGATAAAATTATCAACTTTTACTAACACATTTTCTATAACTCCTTTATAATAGGTAATTGAACGATCAGCTAACTGAAAAATCACAGTAGTAGGTGAAATTTCTCTTAAACATTTCTTCTAAAAATTGATAGAGGCATAAGATTAATACTGGCTTCCAAATCACATAAACCTTTTTCAAAAAGTCTTTCTCCAATAACATAAGGAATAATAAAACTATCAGGATCCTTAAGTTTTTCAGAAAGTTTTTTCTGAATTATGACGCTACACTCCTCACTACTTACAGCAGTCTCATTATCTGTAAATTTCTTTTTTTCATAAAGTATATCCTTCATAAACTTCACATAGTTTGACATTTGTTTCAGGGCTTCAATAAATGAAATATTTATAATTAATCTCCTCAATATTTCTAAGAATTTTGTAAATTGGTTATCTCTGTTATATTGTTTCAATCTTTGAGAAAATTAAGGTGATGGTATTTCTACAGCAATTTTCATTGGTTTAATAGGATATCTGAATCAAGATGAAAATCTTTGCTAGACTTTTCATTTTTCAGCTTTTTTCTCAACTTCAATCTCTTTTTGAACTTTTATTTTTAATTCTTTTCCACTTATAAGCTGTACAACCTTAATTTACTCTTTATTTTAATCTTTAGGATTAACTTTACATTACTATACAGGTTTATTGCTAAGTGCAATAGGAATATATCCCAACTGATTTTCAATATTTTTAATTGCAGCCCCTTGATTTTGTAATTGATTTCTTATTTGCAATATTAATTCTTCCATTGACAATTTCTTCTCCTTAATTTGTGAATTGCTATTAAACCCTGGAGGATAATGAGGTTTATAGTTAGAATTTTTCTGGTTGTTAGAATTTCTCAATGGGTTCGCAGTATTGTTCCCCCATTGCGGATTTACAACATTAGAGTTATTATTATTTCAACTGAAATTAGGGTGATTTTCCAACTGGGATTATAATAATTTGAATAAGGATTATTAGTCCTGTTATTTATTGCATTTAAAGTTTCATATGATGACTGAGAATTTATCATTTGTCCCAATGAATTTTCCTTAAACACAGGTGTCTGAGAATAATTCATCTCATATTGATCTTCTTTGATATTACAGGCATCAGAATCATGAATACTAGTTACTCTTTTTAAAGTTATACTTTAAGAGAGTCATTGAAAATTATTAGTAATCTCTTCAATTAAATAATATGCTTCATCGAATGGTTTTGACATCAATAATCCACCGGCAGTAGCGTCAATTATAGATGTAAGAGATCTAACTAATTCATTATAAAAACTCTAAATTATTAATCAATCTGGTAACACATGGTGTGGACACTTCTTAAGGAGATCTTTAAATCATTCTCAAGCCTCATAAATTGATTATCCTTCAATCTGACAAAATGATATAATATCATTTCTAAGCTTAGCAATTTTTTATGGTGGGAAATATTTAGATAAAAATGTTTGTGATAATTCTCTCCAAGTTCTGATAGATTCAGGTGCTGAAGAATTTAACCACGAGTTTAACCACATCTTATTTTTATCCATTAATGAAAAAGAAAAAAGTATAAGTCTAACCGCATCATTCGACACTCCATCATATTTAAATTTAGCACACAATTCTAGAAAACCAGCAAGATGTAAGTTAGGATTTTCAATCGGTGTTCCCCTAAAATAGTTATTTGTATCATTTGGATAATAACAGGTTCAAGCACAAATAAATTAACAGCTACTGCAGAGTTTTGTATACTAAAATGAATTTCATCTACTATAGGATTAGCATAATCTCTTCAAGATCTCTGATAATGTTCATTTTCAATTTCTGGATTATCTAAGTTTGTAGTCATTTTGTTCAAAATTTTCAATTTTTTTTGTTGTTTTTGAATTTTTTTGAGTTCTTTCTAACTCTGAATAGTAAGGTATTAAACCTTCAAATCTTAAACTATGCATACACAAACACAGTAAACAATTATAATAAGCAGCTCAAATAAATTAACAGCTACTGCAGAGTTTTGTATACTAAAATGAATTTCATCTGCTATAGGATTAGCATAATCTCTTCAGGTCTCTGATAATGTTCATTTTCAATTTCTGGATTATCTAAGTTTGTAGTCATTTTGTTCAAAATTTTCAATTTTTTTTGTTGTTTTTGAATTTTTTTGAGTTCTTTCTAACTCTGAATAGTAAGGTATTAAACCTTCAAATCTTAAACTATGCATACACAAACACAATAAACAATTATAATAAGCAAACACACTAAACTATAAAAATAAAAATATTAAGCTACGATTTTTCTTAATATAAGTTTTTCAGAACAAACAAAGTCCTCTAAATTATAAAGTAATTGATCGTTCGATCCCGACAATTGTGCCAAAAATTTCGTGGCGAACTTTATGTATGCGTTGTAAATATCTTTCAATGCTATAACACACACGGCAGCACAAGTAGTAAATATGAAGATCAATCACAGAAAAATCACTTCAGTATAAATAATTTTATATTTTAAAACTCTTTAAGCTGTCAATTCTAGTAATTACGCAAGTATACGTATTGCTCAAGTAAAAAATGGCTCTAATTGAGTCCTAAGTATCTATCCCACAGGGAGGTGAAAATTCTTATGGTTATAATTTAAAACACAATATTGAAACTATAAAAACTTAAGAAAAACAAATATAAAGTAAATTTAATGTATGCTAAATGAAATGTAGCTAAAGAACTAAGTTAACTAAGCTAATTTCTAAACTTCAAAGTTAAACTTACTAAGACTAAATAAAATTTTGTAACGGAATGTCCAGATTTAAGAAAACATCTTTCCCCTTTACAATGAGTTTATTGTTGGTGAAGTAATTAAAATCATTTAAAATTATATAAAATTGTATTCTGTCAAATAGGAGCAATCATATTCTTTACCATCTGTCGAGTGCATAAAAAACAATGGCTAATCCAGAGTTGTCCATAAATTTGTGGTTAAACTGAGAGGATATTGACTCCCGCTCTAGAGCTCCCACTTCCCCTTTCTTGAGGGCAAACAATCTCGCTTTAGTTTCAAGCAACTGGACCAAATTAGATATTTTAGTCTATCACCCTAAAATCTTTAATTTTTACGTCTATCAAAATATATTTCGCTATTTATTTGCACTCAACCTCATGGATTACATTTTCATCCATGAAAATGAATGTAACTCTCACCTTGTCATAGAAAACATAGCTCTGTCGGATTTTATGTTTCTCAATAAATTTTAACATTTTAATTGGTCAGATCGAAAAGTAAATGAATATCAGAGTTTGAATTATCATAATTTATTGACATTTAAGAACTTGCACAACAATATTAATTCTTCACGAAATCATGTCTTTGTAGGGAGAAGGACAAATAAGATTAACCAAATTTCATGAGGATACAACAAAACATGGATTTTATATATAAAAATAAGTTTACAAAATAAAGAAAAGAAAGAACACAACTTATCTCACGCTCATTCTCAAGCAAATCCCTTAAAGTTCTCTTAAAGCACTTTTTCTCTTTACAATTACATTCAATTCTCTCTTAGAAATATAATGAAGAAGAAATCTCGCACATTTCGTCTCCTCTTACAACTTCTAGAAAAAATCCACTCCAAAACCTAACTCTCTACTCTCCTCCAAAGACTCTACACGCCCCACACTCCAGACCTCCTTGACTTCTTAAGAGTGGTGCCAGCCCCTCTTCTCTAAAAAAAATTCAAAAATTCCCTCATTTTTCCCAAAAGACACCTCTTCACACCAAAAGACAAATCCCCTCATCCAAGAGACATATCTCTTCATTCAAGAACCTTCCTCAATTGTCTAGATGCATTAAACCACTCCATGGGGCATTTGAATTACTTGGAGCATTCTAGAACATCTCAAAAATAGTCAATAACTGTCATCAATTCGTTTAGATTCGTCTCTGGCGCCTCTGACGCCTGTTTACTGGAGTTTTGCGCTCCTCTCTAGATTCTGGAGCTTATGGCGCCTCTTCTCTGTAAAATGGAGCCAGTTGTGACACCTCTCGCGCCAGTATGCTGAAAAAATGCATTTTGTCTTTCATTTCTTCCATTTTGTTCTTTTTTGCTCCAAATGCCTAGAATCAATATATCTGCAACAAAACATGAAAATACCCTTCTTTAAAGTGCGATATCATCAAATTTAAGCATAAAATGTATATATAAAATTGCACAATTTTTTGGTGTATCAACGGTACCTTAATGTTCCCCCACTAGTATCATTAAGTTGTTAATTTATCATATTCAATCATGTTTATACAAAAAGTCTACATAAATATATAATTTATGTATTTATCACATTTAATTCAATGTACTATATAAAGTTTACATCAAATACATGAGAGTAAATAACTATAAACATCCATAACAATATAATAAATAAAGAAAAAAATCTCAATCAAAATAAAGTATGTACAAATGTCATTAACTGTAAACAGTTAAGAAGAAACAAATTATAATTATAGATTAAAAATACAATTACTCACCTCCATGTAAATTAATTCGCGTTTAAAAATGTCTTGATGTCAAATCTTCTAAATTAGAAATCTGACATTAACGTAATATTTAATTAATTTATTATTTTAATTAACTATTATCATTTCATTAATTAAGTATTAAAATTATTTTATCAAATCCCTCTTAATTTTTTATTCAATATATATATATATATATTGAAATAGAAAAAGTACATAGAGGTTGTATGAGAGAGCCCAATAGAGGCAACCTACCCATACGATACCGAGTACAGTAATACCCCAACAAAAAGATACAGATAGACTCAAAAAACTAAAACATGTTGAAAACAAGTAACTAGGGATGAGTCAGTCCTGTCTCTTCCTCTAGTTTTAGAAGCAGAGCCAAATAACAATATTTGAAGTGTTGTGTCATTGCCAGCAATAACCAAAGTATCATCCAGTAAGTTTCTAAGTTGGAGTGTGCCCCCAACCTTCTTCCGCCGAGAAGTGTAAACCTGTCATTCTTTATCAGAAAACTGCTCATGTGATCATTGGTCTGATTAGATATTAGAACCGCAGTAGAAGGAAAGACAGTTATTGCCACAAAGATAGGTTCCAGTGAATCTGAAATGTGAATTGTCACATCTGCAACTGATGCTTCCTGAATAGGAGCTACGCGGCTATCCTGATTTTTTATCCAAGCATTATCCATTGTAGTATGGTCAGGAGAAAGATTCCAAGGGGCAAACACCGACTCCTATCTTGTGGTGATTCCCTCCTCAGGTTGGTTGTCAACAGGTTTGTTGGGAGCACGTTCAGGCACGTGGGGTGCACTAACAACATGTTCTTGTTTTTAACTATTGGTTCTCAACTGTGGGTGCAATCTGAAACATTTCTCCTGCGGGTGTCCAAACATTTTGCAATGTTTGCAATAGTAAGGCTTTTGTTTCATAATAATTTTTTTCCAATAATCATTGTGAGCCCAAGCCAGATTTCTACATCTGGTAGTGTAATATCAATCAAAATTCTTGCAATAGAGGACCTTGAGAAATGAACTGTGGGTAATTCTACCTGTAAAGGTTTTCCAAGGATAGTCTCAATTGCATATAAGATAGGTATGTCAAAAATTGAAGCTTGAGTTCAATTAATGAGAACCAGATAGGTGCAATTAGGGGTTATTGATTGGGATCAAAATCAGGGGTACATTACAGCAATTTCATATGTTTTCCCTCGATTGTGATGAATTCATTTGGAAAAATTCTTGTGTAATCTTCTTCTATACTCAGTTGTATCATAACATGTTTTCCATCGAAATGACCAACCTACCAAGCCCCAACTAGTTTAAAATCTTCAAAAAACTTCCTGATATTCTCCATCTTAAGGCAACCTAATTGAAACTTTCCAACTATAGTAAATTTGTATTTTCCTACACGAGTTGAAATTTCAACGTTAGAGAAGAATATTGTTGGTTTGCCCATCTTTTTCTCTACTTTCTTGATGAGATTGTAATATTCATGTCCTGCAACAAAATCATGGTACATCTGCGGAAATATCGGACTATCTGCGAGGTGGAAATGAGAGTTGCATTTGTGAACCACTGAAGAATATCAAAAAACTTCCTGATATTCTCCATCTTAAGGCAACCTAATTGAAACTTTCCAACTATAGTAAATTTGTATTTTCCTACACGAGTTGAAATTTCAACGTTAGAGAAGAATATTGTTGGTTTGCCCATCTTTTTCTCTACTTTCTTGATGAGATTGTAATATTCATGTCCTGCAACAAAATCATGGTACATCTGCGGAAATATCGGACTATCTGCGAGGTGGAAATGAGAGTTGCATTTGTGAACCACTGAAGAATAGGAGGGTTTGACGGGGTTATCACCGGCAAGGGCGGCGGTGTAGGAAAGCTCTGAGGCCATTACAGCGACCAGTGCAAACAAAAAACGCAAAGCCCAAAAATAGGAGCGGCTCTGTCGCAGACAACGCAGGTGTCGACGCAGCAGTCTAGCAGAAGCAAAGCCTGTAGGCACAGCGCAAACGAACGCACCAGGTAGCTCTGCCGCCAGACGAAGCAGACGACGCAAGAACGCGAGGCATGACGACACGCGTACAAGCTGATGACGAAGAAAATGCGAGTATTTCCCAAAGCCGAAGACGAAGGCGACGCGAGACACTAGGGTTCGCCATGAGGCGAAACCCTAGCAAAGCAGAACGATATGTTTTTTTTTCTATATATATATATATATATATATATAAACCCCAGGGTGAGCTCTCCATTGAAGATTCATAAATAGTTTAGATGGGACGAACACTGACAATGAATGACAAGTTTATAGTAATATAGAAGAAAATTACAGTAATATAGAAGAAAATAAAGCAATATGCATGTCAGTAAAATTTTTAATTAATCAATAAAAATATTTGATATTATACAAAGAACTTTATAAATTTCATTAATATATTAATATTATTATATATATGTACAACTGTTACATAAGTAGGGTCTAAAAATTGTGTCAATCAAGATACATTAATATCAATATTTTTTTCTATATACATGCACAGGTATCTTAGTGTTCCACCACTAGTATCATGAGTGACTTATCATAATCATTTATGCACATACAAACAGTCTATATAAACATATTATTAATATATTCATCAAATTTAACTCAATATACTATATAAAGCATATACCAAATGCATGAATAAATAACAACAAAAATTCATAATAATATAACCGATAAAGAAAAAAATATCTCGATCAGAATAAAGCATATAAAATGTCATTAACCTTAAAATATATAAGAAGCAAATTATTATTATAGAATAAAAGTATGGGTAATCAACTCAATGTTGGTTAATTTGTGCTTGAATTTGTCTTGATGTCAACTCTTCTAAATTAGAAACATAAAATAAATATGATTTTTAATTAATTTATTATTTTAATAAACTATTACATTTTCATTAATTAAGCATTAAATTACTTCATCTAATCATTCTTAATTTTTTATTCAATTAATATATATATATATATATATATATATATATAATTATTATTATTAAGTTTTAATTTTAATTCGGTTTAATAAATATTATCTCGGTCGAAACCTATACCATGTGACTCTGTCTCTCCTTCCTTCCCCGAAAAGCTTCTTCGATCGCACGAGTCTTCAACTCCGTTCGGGTCGACGTTGTCGCTGCCCTAACCACCGCATCGTCCTCCTTTCCTTTGCACGCCGCTCGACTACCAATTAATCAATCTCACAGTTGCTTTCCTTAAACACGTCCTTTTATAAGGTGAAAGTAATCTCTTGACTTTCGACCTTCTCGCTTCCCCTCTGTTCAGTTTCCCGACACTTCGTTTCAACTTCCAGGCACCTCGCTTCATCTCCTTTATGCTCAACTCTTCGATTCCTCTCGCCTTCCTACGATTCCTCTTCCCCCATAACTAAAACGAAACTATTATATTAACTAAGATGGGTACAGACAGTCAGATAAGGGAATTAAATTTTCTATAACATTTTAATAAATGAAAGAGCCATCATATAAAAATTAATGTAATACAATAAAATTTATCTCATTTCGGTTGTTTGGGTCTTTATACGTGTTCTCTTCTATTGCTCATCTTTTAATTAATTAATTTAACCTGAAAATTTTGGTTAAACTAATAACGAGATGATCATAACAAATAAATACTCATACCCCTAAACTATAGTAGTACAATAAAAAAAATAATGTGCGGCCAGTTAAACTTTTAATAAATCTTTATAAAACATTTGATATTATATGAATATGATCATCACAATAATTCAAAATATTCAAAGTGTTTTATTATAACATATCTATATCATTTGATATATATATATAATCATCACAGAAGTAGCGTTTAACATTGTATCGTTTAAGACACTTCAATATCAATATTTTTTTCTTTTAAGTGCATGGGTACCTTAGCATTACCCTACTATTACAATAAGGAAACGACTCTATTATAGACAAACATACATACGTAAGCAAACAAAAAAGTAAATTGCATTCTTATTTTCTTTTCATAATATGCAGTATATAATATAATAACCTGAGTTATGCATTTGATGGATAATGCAAAAATCAACAAACATCAAAAAAATTGTAGGTTTTAGGTACTTGTTAGGTGTGATTTTTATTTTTGACAATTACATGAAGCATCAACGACATAAATTTCACAATATTACATATATTTCACAATATGTTAATGACAACGAGCTTAGAATATCCATAAATTATGTTCTTATCAAATACAATGAAATTCAACATTTCCTTGAGTATGATGATTCACGATGTACTTAAGGGGTTGTTTAGTTTGTTGAAAATGAAATGCTATGTAAAAGGTTTGCAGATTACTATGATTACAATGTAATTGAAATACTTTCGAGTTGTTTCGCTCACTGTAAAATAATCGTACGACTTTATATTTGTTGTTTGTTTTGAAGTAGAAATAATGTATTTCAAAATATAGATCTTTTCCTTGATGAGAAGAGGGGGCAACATCGATGGGCTTGTGGGCGGAGCTCGGACGACCTCCGCCAACGGTGGGCTATGGTTGGTGCAGTGGACGGACTGATGGCGGCTGAGGTGTTGGCGGCTGGCGGCTGACGGCTGACGGCTGACGGCTGGCGGCTGGC
>NW_018248993.1:39154-39507 GCF_001263595.1 Phalaenopsis equestris
AGAGCGGCGGGTGTTGTTGACAGAGGGCAGGCGGCCTACGATGGCAGCGTCGATGGGCGGCAAGAGGTGGCAAACAGTAAGAGGCAAGAGGCAAGCAGCAACAAGAGAAGGGTGGCAGTCTGTGGTGGGCAACTTGTCGCAAAAGGCTTGATAGCGGTCGGCAGTTGGCAGCATCGGAGGCAGGCGCTACCATAGGGGGCAGTTTGAGGCAGGTGGCAAAAAGAGAGTAGCAAGCGGGTGGCAACGAGCGACCAATAGTGGTCGTCAGCAGACTGCGAGCGGCTGGCGGCGGCCATGACGGATGGCCAGCGAGCGGCTGGAGGAAGACGATGGCTGGCGGGGGGGGGGGGGGG
>NW_018248993.1:39517-45174 GCF_001263595.1 Phalaenopsis equestris
GTGTCTGGCAGCGGAAGGGAGTCGGTGAGAGCCCGAGGCTGGCGGCGGGTGAGTCAGCAGCTGGCGGTGGGGAAAAGTTGGCAGAGGGTTGTCTGCTATAGGCAGTTGGCGACGGTTGGCGTGCAGCGGGCAAAGGGTGACTAGCGGCGGTGGCAAGCAGCGAGCGAGGGTGTGGGGCAGCGGCTTGGCTATAGTACTTTACATGAATGGTGTAATTCAAATCCGGTTGAATTCTAAAATCAGTCAAAATGAACTAAGGTGTAAACTTTAAATTCATTCATATTTTAAATTGTATTTGTCATTCTCCATACCAAACACAATTTTCTAAAATCCCTACAAAAAAAATATAGATTTACTCAACCAATCGGGCCATAAAAGATTATTCTAATATTAGGCTGGTTGTAAAAGTAAAATTCTGAGACCAGGTTATTCGTGAGCCCATTGAATTTGAATGTGTGACTGTTATGAGTAAGAAAGTTGAAGAAGAATTTCCACAGTTTAATTTGCATGTAAGTTATCCTAGCCACCTATCTAACATTTAGGTTAAATTTAATAACTAGATTTTCATATTAAAGTTTTTAATAGGTTCTTGATCGAACCAAAAAAAAAAAATTAACTAGATCTTGCTTCGAGACCCCATGTGAATTGTACCGATGGCTAATTTTCTTATTTGAATGGCTAAAAAGTTTGCACAGGCTCTTGATCCGAGAATAAAAATAAGTTTGATGTTGTATTAGAGGAAACATAAATTCATATGATGAGACAGAATATTATGAAAAATTTAAGAAACTATGCCGTCGCAATAGATTTGATCTAGTTACTAAATGCAAAATAAAAACACAATTCATAGGATATCATTAATGTTAAAATAATTAAAGATATACTAAATATAATCCAATCCAACATGAACATACCAAACAGGTTGAGATTATCTATACCCGGGAAAAATTCGATTCTAGGGAGATTTGTGTTCCTTTTGTCCCCTCAATTGGCAAACTATCAGATATTCTCACAAAAAATCTTATTCGGCCTATCTTTAATGATTTCAAGTTCAGGTTTAACATGATTGACATCTATGCTTCAACTTAAGGGAGAGTGTTAGAAGTTATTAGTATTGATTTACTTTCTTTCAGGTTAATTTCTCTTTATTAAAAGTTATTAGTATTAATTTATTTCCTTTCAGGTTATTTCCTATTTTATGTATTTCCTACATTATCTTTCCTTTTATCTCTGGGTGGTTATATGAGCGTTATGTCTGTTCTATGTTGTAATTCATGTAATTTGTATTTATACCCCCTTTTTCATATCAATGAAAGTATCCTGCTCAATTACCAAAACCCACAATAAGGAATACAAAATGCATTTCATATCACTTTACACAATGTATTTCATATCACTTTATCACAAAGTAGATAGCTTATGAGACAAGCAAGGTCATGTCAAATCCGAATGAAGGTCAACTTAATTTTACATATGTGAAATAACCATAAAAGATATTAGGATATGAAATAAAACAGCTTGACTAAAAGACAATCCTTTCAGTAGATATTTAAAGAAGCATATAACGTAACAAGAAGCTATATAAGAAAAGGAGGTGGAGGAGATGAGAGAACTCTATACAAGACTCTTTAATTGAGGTAAGACTTTCACTGATACATTCTAAATTTTGATCTGACGTCACCTGTTCTTTAAGTGTTTTTAATTTAACTAATATAAGCACTGTTGAGTTGTTCAACAAAAAAAAATATCTGCCGGTCCAAAATAAATGGATAATACTGAATTGTACATAGAACTAACACGTCAATTGCATGCTTGTTTATGTTGAACAATACAGGACAAAAGTAAAGATTAATAACAAATTAAAAGATAAAAGTGAACTGCAAGTAGGTGTTTTATTTAGCAATGCAACATTACATGAAAAAGGGAAGTGAAGAATTTCAGTACCGCTTCATTAGAGTTCAGAAACAATTTGTCAATAGGTAGAGAGCCCCCTCTACTCAGTTGCTTCCTGTGCAATGATCTAACTCCACAACAAGAATTTAGCATCAGACTGTTCTGATTATTATTGCTGTTCTTGTCATTCAAGATGCTAGGATGCCAGGTATATATGACATATTTCCTTAACTGGATAAAGCAATAGTTAATATCAGGAACCACAAACATGCTCTGGATTAATACTTTTCATAACAGTCAACTACCTTCTCCCAGTTACACTGGGCACGTCTTTGACTCTTAATTTTTCTCAGGAGATTATCCTCATTACGCAATTTCTTGATCCTGGCTTCACACTTCAAGTGAATAATAGTCAAAACTTATTTCCGCAAGAACAAAAAATACATATGACTAGTAAGTACTGCAGAAGATCCTAACAAACCAGTAAACTGTTAGATACAAAGATAACCAAAACTTTATTTTAACTCATTCAATGAATTTTGTAGATGCAGTGCCAAATGAATGTAAGTTCAGAAAGTAAAAACATATTCAGTCAATTAAAAACATTTTTCAGCGACAGTCATTGTTTCAATTTGGTATGATCAAAACATGCAAAACTACCTACAAGATTACAATTTATAACAGAAGTTTCCTGGTAAATTCAAGAAAATGACATATAACATGACTTTCAGGACTTCTGTCTCACTTCAATTTTTTCAGCCAATAATAACGCAAATGACGACAACTAACAAAAAATCTTAGAAATAATCTGTAAACAGTCGAGAAATAGAAACTTACCTGCACTAGGAGGTAGAGAAAAATTGCAATGCTAACTGAATAAATGCCACCAACGTTGGCAAGAAAACCAACTGCAGTCATGTTAGAAAAATAGCTAATCAAAGCAAAAAGGAATGATTTCAAACCATAATAAAGAAAATAGGACTCGAAATCAAGCACTTAACATGACATATAAAATTCATGCATAAGTTTATTCATGATAACTGAGGTAGTACCAAGTTACCTGAAATAGAATCACCACAATACATAAGAAATTAAGAATAGTCCCCAATTAATAGTTTCCACTTTTATGTTAATGACCTCAGTGGAAGGTATTTAAACTCCGTGCTGACTTTCTGCCAGTAAATCAAGCAAATCGTACAGAAGAAGTACAGGTAAAGCATTATAAACATCTTTGTTGCAAAGCAGTCATAATACCATGGTTGTACATTGGAATTGTGAAATTAAAATCTCTTCATTGACTTCAAAATACAAAAAATAGATAAATTATAATATCACCGCTCATTATCACTTCTAAGTCAAAAAAACCAACTTCGATCTGGCAACTGTTTATAGAAGCACTTCAACTTTCATTTAGAATGATCAGGTAACTTCTCAAATAAACCCGAGATTTTTTTTTTTCACCTCTCCCTTCAGCCTTTTTGGAAAGTACGAGAAATCTTTATGCTCTCTGCTAGGTAGATCAATCCAAAAATTTCTAATGTTTTAGTGGGATAAAAAAAAGAAAGAAAAAAAAACTGTACTGGATTGCACAGAAACTAAGTTATGGCAACAAAATATGAATTCTATTGCTCGGATCAGCCTATTCCATCTTTGCTGGGGAAAATGATCCTTTGATGACCATTTTAGTCCTAGACTACATGAGAAGCTCAATTTGATCCCTTATCTCCTTAAAAGTGATCCAGTTTAATATCACTAATAAAAACGTTGTTTATTTGGATGAGAAACTAAAAAAATTGTATAATGACAGTATTTGTCATTCTGAGAGCAACGAAAGCGAAAAATATGCAAAAGTGCTCATTCATGGATGGTGTTACGTCCAATCTCAAGTGGAGACCAAAAAGCATATCAACAAAGGACATTGAGGACAATGACGGAGAAGAAAAATGTCTTTCCTGTTGCCATCGGATGCTGAGATCGACAATGAAGACAAAATGCATTTGACCTGAAAGGTAACTCATAAATCTATTGTGAAGGTAATGTGTTCATTTTTTTTACATGAGCAAGGTTGGGTTCTGTATGATTGGGTAATACAAAGTATAAAAAGAGGTTAATGATGACAGCAAGAGATATATGAAAAAACAATGCAAGAGAGCATCTAGAAGGGAGAATAGGTGGAAAAATTTTTCAGTCCATCTTTAGCATGTCTCTTGAGCCAATAGATTTATTGACAGTTTTTTTTTTTTTTTATTTTGGGATTTTCATAAGAATAATGCTCTAGATCTTGGAAGGCTTTCATTTTTTTCAAAGATGCATTTCACACAAAATATTTTGAACATATTACCTAAATGAGATGATTCAAAAATCAAGCAATAGATGTGGGAATGCTAATGATAAATTGTACATATAGTTTTTGAATGACTTGAAATTTTAAATTTCACACAACTTCTCAGTGGTTTCACTACGACAGTTGAAATGTAAGCTAAAACAGTAACGAAAAGGAATTAAAGATAAATGAGAGTAGTGGTGATGACCATGATGGAGAAAACTATGTATGATAAGTCAAATAATTAGTAGAAAATTCATGATAGTGATTATGAGATTAGAGAGGATGGTGACTTGTTTCAAGACAAAATAGATCCTTCTATCGAAATTACAACCATTTAGAATAAATGCAATAGAAGTTTGGTTTATCCAATGAAAATAGTTTTGAAAAAATGCGGTGAAAACACAGTGATTTTGATTCTTTGGACTCTATTGAAGGTGGAAGAGTTCAGAATATTAATTAAGGCAATAGCATAAAGTAGCCGGTCTTCAACCATAAGATGGAATCAGAGAATCCAAAGCTTAAAGTAGTTATGCACTGTCGGTCAACTTTTTAATAGATTTATTTGAAAAATATGGTATATGAAAATAATTTTTGAAATTTAATTTAAGTATAAAAAATATATATAGTTTGAGTTTTAAAAGTAGTATGTTTTAATTTTTGAAAAATGAGACCAAATGGATCTCATTAGTCCAATAGTTTGCATAATCGTGTCCGATACCGCGAATACTACACCCTCCCGAAAGATAAGTGTAGACCTCGGCGATAGACCCAATCCTGCAAACTAAGAGATTTGTGACATCTGTTTGGTCTGCGAATCTTTTTATGTATGACCGACAAGTTCCCTTATCTAATACAAAGATTAAATAGGGTTTATTTTACATGGGTTCTAAGTTCCCTATAAAGGCAAGCCCCTATAGTTAATTACATCCCAAGTTAATTACATCCCAAGTAACGGGAATCACTTGAGAAAACTCTCGATAATGATAAGTGATTCTCGTATTCAAGAATTTAAAGTTTAGGTTTTCAAGGTAGGACGTGGAAAAAGCAAGTGAGAGTGGTTCAAATAGGAACAGTTATTTCACGAGTCCAAAGGAAGGAACAGGTAGGGGATGTCATAGATCCTGAGGAGAAACCTCAGTGACCTCCCAAACTATCCTACTGTGTGGCTGTGTTTTAGAGAAGATTTTATTTGAATGTTAAATCCTGTCAATTTTATTAGTTGGGACTTACGAATGCATAATACTCGATTATGCAAATAGCCCAAAGAAATAAGAGGGTTTACGTCGTGTCACACGACAACCTCAGAACCTAAGGCGGGTTAGGACTTACGCTGCACAACATGGTTGTACAGGAGCCTAAAAAGGGAGTGTGAGGATTTACATCGCGCTAGGCGAGCTACCTCGAAGTCCTATGGATTGTTATTATGCTAAGGAAGAGA
>NW_018248993.1:45787-46923 GCF_001263595.1 Phalaenopsis equestris
GTACAGTCCACAGACTAGTCACTCTAATCGTGCTAGAACTACTGACAACCTAAGAGTGTCGAGGGCAACGATCCCATCAAGAGTCGGCGAATAATATCATGGATCCTTTCCTCTCCTTTATTGAAGATCCTTGAGGTAGGAAATACTATTCTTAATAATTTCATTTCGTATCCCTCGTTTAAGCACACATAAGCAATGTCGTCATCGCCCTCGCCACCTACGCCACTTAGATTGTAGACTCATACTAGTCTGATGATCTATATGTGGCGTTAAGAAATTTCCCCAATTGTCAGGAGGATTTGAGTGTAATATTCAAGCTCAAATCCCGATGCATTGGGTTTTATTGTAGGTTAAGTCATTAAGGGAATTTCACTGTTGATTTAATTAAGGAAGCATGGGTCACGTCTCGGTGCATCATGTCTAGTGTTTTAGTCAGTTTGTGAATTAGGGTCAAGTGTCTAGTTTCATTGTGCATTCGAGGATTAGATGAATAGACTCTTACCTAAGGTATGTTCCTGAAACCTAGGAAGTCTGTGCTGAGAATTAGGTGGATGGACTCTCACCTAAGGTGTGCTCCTAAAATCTAGGAAGTCTATGTTAAAAATTAAGTGGATAGACTTTCACCTAGGGCGTGCCCCTAAAATCTAAAAGCCTATGCTGAGAATTAAGTGGATGGACTCTCACCTAAGGTATGTGCTCCTAAAACTCTAAGAAGCATATGCTGAGAATTAGGTCAATGAATTCTCACCTAGGGTGTACAACCTAAAGTCTAAGAGGTCTACACTGAGGACTAAGTGGATGGGCTCTCACCTAGGGTGTGCTTCTAAAGTGTAGGAAACCTAAACCGAGGACTAGGTTGATAGACTCTCACCTAGGGTGTGCACTTAAAGTTCTAGGAAACTTACACTTTAACTTATGCTTAAGGTGATTTAAGGTTTTCTATATCTTCCAATTAATTAAATCATCAATACCCATCTTTATGACTTAACCATTTAAAAAGAAGTAAAACAAAAGAAGGATGAGGCAGACCCACTTCTAAAACTAGTAAATTCAAAGGGGGAAAACAACAAGTGGATCAACCTAAAAGCGTTTAAATAACAATCAATTGAAACCCAAAACATTGGGCAAAAAGGGGT
>NW_018248993.1:47794-60650 GCF_001263595.1 Phalaenopsis equestris
ATATCATACTTCAATAGAAGAGCAGATAAATTTGTCTTATGCTGAGAAAGAAGAACTGATTGATTTAAGGTATACACTCAATAATCAATATCAACAGAGTTTTTTTTATTGAAAATAAAAAAAAAATAAAAAATAATTGAAAGGAAAAGGGAGTTCAGGAAACATACCTGCAACTGTGTAGAGATTTTTGTTCGAAGGCCTTACTCACAGAGATCCCGTGGTCGCTTTCCCGACTAACTCTAATCGCGAGTGTTTCGCTGGGTTTCGATCGGGGGTGAAGCCAAACAGGAAAGGTGACGAGGGTCTCGGGCGCGGGGAGGGGAGCCAACAGGAGAGGCGAAGCAGGTGAGTGCTTCAGTGCAGATGGGAGTTCGCCAGAGGGGAAGCGAAGCAGGTGAGGAAGAAGCTCGCGATTCGCGAAGTTGTAGAGGCGAGAGTTTGGTCACGTGGGGCGAGCGGGACTTGTAGAGCGGAGCTTCTTCAGCGTGAGAAAGAGGGAGGCGATCAGGGGTCTTCGGCGGAAGAGAGGAGATCGCGCGGGGGAGACGAGGCAGTTGAAGGTATCGGTGCAGAGGCAAGAGGCGAAGATGATTCGTACCGGAGGGGAGGAAGAAGGCGGGCTTTAGAGGAAGGCGAGAGTTTCGAGCGGGAGGGACGAAGCAGGCGAATCTGATGCTTTTCTGTGAAGACGAATCGGGAGAGGAGGAGAGCCACGGGAGAGGAGGACAGAGGGGAGATTCGGCTAGGGATTCGTCGTTGAGAGGAGAAGAAGCGCGAGCAGCCGGAAGGAGCTAGATCGAGCGTGAGAGTGAGGAGTTGAATCCAGAGTCCCGAGCCTCGTCAGGGGAAGAGTATATTAGAAATTTGAGAGAGACGTTATGCGAGACTCTTTGGCGGGGGATTGAATGAATTCCGTTGATGCAGCAGTTTCAAAAGGAAAAACTTAAACTCTCAATTAAAATGAGAGTAAATGACCCATTTGAAATTTAAAAATTTGAAATTCAAAATTTTCTCGAGTCCAGCTCAAATCGAATCTGAGTTGAACCTGGGTTGAGTCCAGGCCCGCACCCTGCTAATTAAAAAAATGTGCATCGATATTCGTGCCAGTCGCTTGCGTGCGAAATCACAACAATGCGGGTGTCCTTCCTAGCTAAAGTTGACGTTCCGGACGCGTTAGTGCAGTCCGTTTCGTCATCCGGGGTCGTCTAGAAGATTTTGCCGACGGGCGAGTCGATTCAAGTTAAAGTCGTGTGTGGTGCAGTGAGTGCGTGAATTGCGGCGTTCTCGAGTAATCGAGTCACAAAGGGTTCACCTAAGGTTGTTTGATACTATAGAAACTCATTTTCAGGCCCTCTACATGTTGATCTTTAGCCCTTGCAACTAGAAGTTGAGTGCTCGAAACCACTCATGCGAGTTTTTCATAAAAATGAGTCAAGAAGTGGGTCGAAACTCTACGGGAGGTGGACTCTAATACTAGTCTACTAAGATGGTCAACAAGAACTCCTAAAACTAGATCCTAGGTTCTAAGAGTAGGAGACTAAGACCTCACTAAAAATGAGGTCAACATGCACTTTAGCACTAAGAGTTAAAAATAGTGGTAAGAAAATAGTAAATTTTGATATGAAAACCAATTAAATTTGTGAAAAAAGATGTTCAGTCATATGTAGAATACCTAACTGTCCATATTTCATGTATGTTTTCGAGTGGGGGGAATTGATTTGTGTCGGATTAACTGAAAACAAGAACACACTTATTCAAGGACTTGTCAAAATAAAAGCATAAGCTTTCAACTATAGCAAAAACGTTTGTTAAAAAACCAAGGTCGTGGAAATCTGAGAGGATTTAGTTCTTTTCATGTAGGCCTCTCTTATGCAGGCTAGCCATCACCTCAAAATTTTGGAGGATTTGTCGAGAATATCTAGGAAACCTGTAATTTGGTTTATTCCCTTCCTATCTCATGTTATTCTATTTTTTATTCAGAATTATTTCCAGACTAACACAATAGAGTCCATGCTAAATACTTAATTTCTTTTGTTTTACAGTCACAAAAAACAATAAAGCTTTAGACTAAAGCTTGAGACTTAGGTGATGGTTGTAGACTCTGAGGTACGCATTAAAATTTCTCATATCTTATTGCTTCCTTTTAGGGCAGATGGAATGGACATGGGCATGTACTTTCATCACTTCAGAGAAAATCAAGTTTGTGTTTCATCTTCCTAAGACATAATCATGGCAAAATGGGAACCGACAAGGAACAAGAAATGCTCTCATGATATAATAATGACGAGATAAATCTGTCTGCCCCCAAATTGGCACTCTTCATCTTCCATAACTATTGGTTTCCAGAGAAGGATAAAAACCATGGCAATGAATTCAAGCATATTTGCAACAACATGTAGCTCTGAGCAACAAATACACTGACGAAACAAAATACCAAACAACATAAACCAAAAGTAGCCTTGTAATGCTTGGTGACAATGACACGGGGCTTCCCACACTGACGCGGGACAAAGGACTTCCAGCACTGAACGGTTTCCCACGGCAGGATGTCCTGCTATTGAACTCGACCGGTCAATTAAGGACCGATCCAGGGTGAACTCCAGTCAAGCAGCCTAAGGAGGGATTCTGACGGGGCAGGACAGCCGCCCGCCCCTCTCTTCCTTCCTTTCCACTTCTCGTTCACGTAGGAGCTATTTATTTGTTGTTTTCAAGGATTAATGTTAATTTTTGATGACTTTTATTTTAGATTTCATGTGTGGAGAGTATTCCCTATTCTAGAGTTGTATCTGAGGAGGTGGCGGTGCTCCATGTTAACCTCATTTTTTGTGAGGTCTTTTCTTCTTCTTAGAGCCTAGGGTCTAGACTTGGGACTTCTTGTTGGACTCTCTCAGATGACTAGTCTGGGACCCGCACCAACTAGAAATTCGAGCCACTTCTTGGCTCCTTGCAGTTTCATATGGTCGGTTCTAAATCTTCAACGTTTGGTAGAGTCGATTGAAACCAGCATGACGAAACTTAATTCGAGTACACATAGGACCTAAAACTATAGAAAACCCATTGTAACTTCCGTGTGCTTTCACGAAGCGCAAATACCACAATTTGCGCACTCGTTGTACATAAATATCGAAATTCACGCCATCTGCACCCGTAGAAAACTTCACGATTGATCAAGCTCGAATTAATTGCTGGAATAATCGATCATGGAATAAAATTTTGACGATGTTTGAGTTTAACACATTTTCGACCCTATTATCGCCGAGATTGTTTGGATGACCCCGGACGACAAAAATTGACTGCTACAACACGTCTGGAGCGTCGACTTTAGCTAGGAAGGACATACGCATCACTACAATTCCCGACACAAACAAATGGCACGAACATCGGGCTATTATATATATATATATAATATATAATTTTTTTTTTGAGAAAGCTCAAAGGTTGATATATTAAATAGAAAGAAGAAAACAGATTGTGTGGGAGGGCTCAAACATGGCATCCTGACAACACGATAACCACTACATCAAATGGTTTCAAAAAGAGAAAATACATAAAAAAAACATGAGAGACCTAACTAAAATACCAGAAAGTGTCAAAATATGGAGTATAAGGTAGCTAGAAAGCGACCTAATTTTGTCTTGCCTCTGCCTCTAGTTCTAGGAAAGGATCCGGCTAATAAATTGATAAGATGAGTGACATTGTCAGTAGTAACCAGTGTATCATTCAATAAATTCCTGAGCTCGAGTCAGCCTCCATTTTTCGTCTTCCTCCTTGAATAGATATGTCATTCCTCATCTGAAGATTGGCTTGCCGATCATTGGGTTGGTCTAAAGTGTGCAAACATGTGTAGGTTGTGGAACATTAGAAGCAACTACTTGTTGTACCAGCTGATCTTTTATCGGATCAAATGAGCACTCTCGTGTATCTTGACAAGTAAGTAGGTCTTCTTAAATAACAGTGAGTGGTATAAGCACATTTGGATTTGTACCTGTAGTATGATGTTCTTTATTTGGAACTACGGTGTTAGAAAGAGGATCAGATTGCACATTCTGAACAGGGATGGTAAGTGACTGATCTTTAGTGATATTCGGCCTTAGATGAGGATGCAAGCGATAACAAATAGTATAAATGTGGCCAAACATACTATAATGAGAGCAATGAGGGTGTAATTCTATTTCAACATTTTTCCAATACGCGTTGTGAGTGGTTTCAATCCATACCTCATCAAGAACTGGTTAAGTGATATCTCTCTCAACTAACACAGAAGCCACAGAGAGTCTAGTGACAACAAGCGTAAAACAATCAACCTTGAGAGGCTTACCGTAAGCAATTAATAAAGAGTAGAGAATTTTCAAGTTGAACTGTGTAGTTTTAACCCGGAAACTTTATCCAAACGGGAACGATAAGGGACTCCGCTTTTGGATCAAAATCGACAGTTCACATCAGAATTTTCATAAAACGGTGGTCGATCTTGATAATTTTTCGAGAAAAAAGCGAGTGTAATCGGCATCGTAAGATAACTGAATAACTATATGTCGACCATCAAGTAAGTCAATATTAACTTCATAGTATCAAACTCTTTCCTTATGATCTCCAATTTTGGGTGACCATAAAGGAATTATCCCACTAGAGCAAAACGCCAAGAGGACGCGAGGGTACTAGTTTCAACCTATGTGAGAAAAAGAGCGGACTTCTCATTTTTTTGCTAAGTTTTTTAATGAAAGTGTGATCACCACTACATTCAAGAGCGTTGTGGAAAGATTGAAGAACATTGTAGAACTTGCAAATATGAAAACCAGGCTCTAAACCTGAAAGAGGAGCACGAGTAGGAATATGAAAGTCGTCGGCAAGTGCATTGGCATAGGAACGCATCTTCGTGGCCATCTCCAGAACGGCTGTGAGCTGCCAGAAAAGGCGAGCAGACTTCACTTTCTGTCGGGCAAGGCAACGGAGATCGTCGAGTGCGACCCGAGGAAGGAAGACTACGAGCGTCAGGCCAAATTGAAGATGCGAAATGCGTCAGCAGCAGTGCGAGAACGACGAAAACGAAAGAGGCCTTTGTCGTCGGGTACAGCTGCGACAGAAGCCCTTCGACGTCGGGCTGAATCGAAGGCGCGAATGCGTCAGGAAGAGGAATGACGAGCAAGAAAGCCGAAGGAGAGAGACCCTTCGACGTTGGGTACGAGGAAACCGATTGGCGCGAAACTCTTCGTCGTGGGCACGATGAAATCAGAGAGAAGCCATAGAATTAATGCAGGGAATCGCTAACCGTCAATGTATATATATATATATATATATATTATAAGGGTTATAATATAAAACGCTAATCCAATTTAACCTAAACAAAAGCACGCCACAAGCCCCGCAATTTTGGTGGCCTGCCCTAGCGTTCCCTCCACGCCATGTCGAGGTGACTCCCTATTCGCTCTGTCCGAAGCTTCTTCTCCCTCTACGTCCGAAGCATTCGTCCCCTTTGACCATCGCAATTCTATGCCGATTCACTTCGTAGTTCCCCTTTGCAGTATGCTTGCGGTTACCCGAGCCTTTTACGCCTATTTCCTTTAGTTAGCTAGGCACTGCGATGCCCCATCATCCATCGATGATATGACTACACTCCCTCTTCTTCTCCCTCCTGTTCTTCTTCTTCTTCGGGTATAAAACACCATGGGGGGAGGTTAGGTAAGGGGTTACGGAAATTTTGAGTCTGGGGGAGGTTCTGCCGAAATCTCTACTCGGCTGGGACTTGGTGCTCGAGGATTTGGTGTTTGGGAGTTCTGTGGCTTCCCTTTTAATTCTTTCAAAGCTCGAGCAAGGTAATTTATCTCATTTTTGCTCTTCTTTTCTGCTCGAAAGAGGCTGAACAAGCTCGAGGGCATAAAAATCTGTAGCAAGTTTTTTTTCTTCTTTCTTTACTTCAAGAAGAAAAAGAAAAAAAAAAGAATATATATATGTATGAGCTTGGTTGTCTTACCAGGAATCTCATTTTGAAATTGTTATCAGTTGTTATGGATGTTTAGACCTTTAGCATTTCTATTGAGTTTGATTTAATTACTTCATCCTTCTTACTCAGCTAAGGGTGTTAGACTTATAAGTGGCAATGATTCAAGTATTATGCATGTGAAAACTTCTTTCCTTTGTTCTTATTATGCCTAAGCATTTATGCCATCCACCTTCTTTAGTTTATGTGAAGTCCAAATGTTGTTTCAGCTCTATATATTAGGCGTTTTCTTTGTCGATTCGTTCCCTGCTAGCTTTACCCACAAGCTGCATTACCTGGGCCTGTTTGATGGCTCTTGAGCTGCATGTGTGCAATGTTTTGAACTCGTTTGGCTGTGATATTTTGAGCTGATTTGGTTTGATTTTTGTGGAGCCTTGTGGTCTTGGCCTTGTGGGCTCATTCGATTTTGTTTTATGGAATCGGCGGTTTCGGTTTCATGAAGTTGGCTTGGTTTGGTTTTGTAGATTCCCTGGCTCCAGTCAAACGAAAAGTTTTGACATCATCACTTGTTGTTTTGGGGCTTGGTTGTTGCCCCCCACCCTATTCGAGACATATGTGTAGGTGATTATTTTTTTCTTTTAGAGCCTTTGGAGTTTTATTTTGTCTCTTCTCTGTTGCTAGTTCTATTCGATAACCTTGCTGGTACCCCTGTGTGTTATTTTGGGTTGTTTACTCTGCTTAGCACACCTGCTTTGCCCCCATCCGAGGTTAGCTGCTTGGGACCTGTTCTGTCCGTTTTGGAGGTTCCTTTTGCTGCTCCTACCTGAAATCTGCAGTATGGGTTTCTTTTGTGTTGGTGTAGGTTGTTGTCTTGTTGCCTCTACCCGAGAGCAGCTATGTGGGCTCCCTTGTGTTGGTTTTGGTGATGTTTTTGCTGCCCCTACCCGAGAGCTCTATTTGAGACCCTTACTGGTGTTTTCCTGTGTTAGTTTGGATTGCTTTCCCCTATTGGATCTTTTTGAAATCATTATTGTGGTGTCCTTGTGATGCTTTTGGTGGTGCTTTTGCTGCTCCTCCCTGCTCTATTTGTTGGGAGTTTAGTTGCAATTTGGGCCTCTTTCGAAGTGCGACTTTTGAGCAGTTTTGGATTGAATTAGGAGCAACTTGGAATCCTCTAAAATGTGCATTTCGGAGTGTTTTGGGCTAGCAATTGAAGCATTTCGATACACCACTTTCGGATTGTTACACCGGTAGTTTGGAAAAGATAGCTAGCTATTGATGAGTGTGCTCATTTCCCTATTCATCTGAGGTGATTTATTAAGTGAATATTTGAGGCTGACCCTCCAACCGCATTAGCCTCCTTCTTATACTAGTTTTGGAGGTGGGTTAGTCTTTTTCTTTTTTTCTTATTTATTTCTTTCGGTGCTTTTTCCTTGCTTCTTGGTTTGGTTTTACGTGCTTATGTCTGAAACATAAGAGTTATAGTTATATATAAACTATCAAGCAAGGTCGTAAGTTGGACGGTCTTTATTTTTTGGGTTTAAGGCCGTGATGACAAAAATATCTGGTGATAGAGCGGAATAATATCGCATCCTACGACATCGGGACCTGACCCAAGAACACGGTGAAAATTTAGGATGATAATATTATTCACCAACACTAGACTAGCGAGGACTCTTGACTTCTTAGGCTGCTGGAGGTCCTAGCCCGACAGTGTGATCGACTTGTGGACAATTAAATTTTTTAAAAGTACAACAATAAGAACAGATACAGTATTTACAAAATATTTTGACGACCAAAATAGATATAAATTTTGTTTATATGCATGAAACCTATATGAATGCTAAAATATAAAGTTTAAGTAATATAATCTGATTGTTCACTCGTTAATTACCGGTGTTGGGATAAGGATTGCCCTCCTAAGATTATATCTTCGAAAATTTCTAGTTGAATGTCAGGCTCTATACATATGGATGACCGATGGTTGTCTTCGAAGTCCTTCAAGAATAACTAAAATTTGAGCATACCCCGACCTGAATGCTTACGGTTTTCTTTCTTTCATCGGATTTTTTGTACGTTTCATACGATTTTATTTGAGTCTTTGTATAGCACTAGTGATTTCTTCAGATTTTCTTCGTATTTCTAATAGTTTTCTTCGAGTTACCATATGTCATTTGTGGCTTTTCTCGAGATTTTCAGGTGATGTTTTTGCTATTCATTCCTATTTGTACAAATGCATGCTTGCCACCTATTAAATTTTCCATTAAACTCGTTTACTTTCACCTGCTACACCGACTCCATCTACAGGAGTAGCAGACTGTCAGGTATACAGGTTTGTTTTATATTTACATCATTTTACTTTCCTTACTGCACACTTTACTGCCTTTCTTTACTTATCGTTCTCATTTCCCGCACTTTACTGCATATACATATAGTTTATGCTTGTTATATTACTGTTTATTATTTACTGCGCTTCATAGCATGTTTCCTTCTTATTATTCATGTTGCTTCTATAGAATTGCAGAGGCCTTTAGGATAGAAGACAGTAGAACACCCGGTTTATGAGGCACTCTATAGCGAGTCACTGACCTAACAACTGTATATTTATACACACCAAAACCCCAAACCTATGATCGATATGTTATGGAGCTAGGAGTAGCCTTTCCAGGAAGCAAAACGTCAAAGGAAGTGGACGGAGGGCGACGATCGAAACCACAACAGCGAAGTGAAGGATGATCCTCAGTTGAAATCTTCGTAGAATAAATAGCAAACTCATAAGACTTCGAGATAGTCCGCTTAGTGCGACATAAATCCTCACTTCCGCTTTAGGCCTTTTCATCACTCTATTGTGCACTATAAGTCCTAATTCTCTTTAAGATTCCGATGTCGTCGTTAGGTACGACGTAAATTTTTCTGCCTTCTTAGGTCATTTGCACGATCGGGTATCGTCCGAATATAAGTCTTAAATCCAAAAATAAATCGGCAGGATTGAAAAACTAAATAATATCATTTCAAAGGCATAAAGTCAAACACTAGGATAGTTGAGAAATCATCGGGGTTTTCCTCGGATCTGTGACATCCCCTACTTTTCATTCTTTTGAACTCTTAAAATAACTGTTCCTATTTTGAGCTCTTCCATTTTGATTTTCTTATATTCAACCATGGAAACCTAAACTTTGAAATCTTGAAGACAGAACCACTAATCTTATTCGAAAGTTTTCTTAGGTGATTTTAATTGTCTACAAAAAGGTTTTGACATGGTTATAAAACTCATCACTTGTTTTGGGGCTTGGCTGTTGCCCCCCCTAGTCGAGACATATGTGCAGGTTGTTATTTTTTCTTTTGGAGCTTTTGGAGTTTTAATTTGTCTCTTCTTTGTTGCTAGTTCTATTCGAGACCCTTCTTGTACCCCTGTGTCTTATTTTGGGTTGTTTCCCCTATTTGGCACGCCTGCTGCTGTTTTCTTGGGGGGATTGGGATTGTTTGCCCTACTAGCTCTATTTGAGGCCCCTGTTGGTATTCCCTACTGGTGTGAGTTGTTTCCTTTTACTGCCCCCACTAGAGACTTGCTGTTTGGGCTCTGTTCTGCCAGTTTTGGTGGTTCCTTTTGTTGTTCCTACCTGAAATCTGCAGTATGAGTTTCTTTTGTGTTGGTGTAGGTTGTTGCCTTGTTGCCTCTACCCGAGAGTAGCTATGTGGGTTCTCTTGTGTTGGTTTTGGTGATGCTTTTGTTGCCCCTACCCGAGAGCTCTTTTCGAGGCCCTTGATGGTGCTTTCCTGTGTTAGTTTGGATTGTTTTCCCCTGCTTGATCTTTTCGAAATCATTATTGTGGCCTCCTTGTATTGGTTTTGGTGGTGCTTTTGCTGCTCCTACCCAAGATTTGTTGTTTGGGCCCTGTTATGTCGGTTTTGGTGGTTCCTTTTGTTGTTCTTACCCGAGCCTACTATTTGAGGCTTCCTTTATGTTGGTTTGGTTGTTTCCCCTGTTGTCTTACCCGAAACTTGTTGGTGGATTGTTTCTCGTGTCGTGCTAGAGATTTGCCTCCCTGCTGCCCCTTTACCAGCCACCTATTCTGCTTGTGAGAAAGAGTTAGATGGTATATCCATTTGTTCGATATTTGTTCGATATTTTAGGAAGATATTTTAGGAAGATTGAAATGCCCAGTTCTTCGGGCTGAATTGATTGCTTGGGAGTATTTAGTTGCAATTTAGGCCCCTTTCGAAGTGCGACTTTTGAGCAGATTTGGATTGAATTGGGAGCAACTTGGAATCATCTAAAATGTGTCTTTCGGAGTGTTTTGGGCTAGCAATTGAATCCTTTTGATACACCTCTTTTGGATTGTTACACCGGTTGTTTTGAAAAGATAGCTAGCTATTGATGAGTGTGCTCATTTTGTTATTCATTTGAGGTGTTTTATTGAGTGAATATTGGAGGCTGACCATCTTACCGCTTTGGCCTCCTTCTTATACTAGCTTTGGAGGTGGGTTAGTCTTCTTCTTTTTTTCTTATTTATTTATTTTTGATTTTTTTTTTTTTTCTTCTTGGTTTGGTTGCTTCTTGGTTTGGTTTTACGTGTTTTACGTGTTTATGTCTGAAATATAAGCGTGCATATATAGTTGTGGTTATATATGAACCATCAAGCAAGCTCATAAGTTGGATGGTCTTTTTTTTTGGTTTAAGCCTGTGATGACAAAGGCATCTGGTGGTAGAGCGGGATAATATTGCATCATACGACATCGAGACCCAACTTAAGGACCCAGTGAAAATGTAGGCTGACAATATTATTCACCAACACTAGATTAGCGAGGATTCTTGTCTTCTTAGACTGCTAGCGGTCATCACCCGACAGTGTGATCGACTTGAAGATAATTAATTTTTTTAAAAGTACAACGATAAGAACAGATACGTCATTTACAAAATATTTTGACTTCTAAAATAGATATAAATTTTGCTTATATGCATGAAGCCTATATGTATGCCAAAATATAAACTTTAAGAAATATAATCTGATTGTCCACTCGTTAATTACCTATACTGGCTAAGGACTCCCCTCCTAAGATTGTATTGATAAAAATTTTTAGTTGAATGTTAGGCTTTATACATACGGATGACAGATGGTTGCCTTCGAAGTCTCTCGAGAATAACCAAAATCTGAGTCTACCCCGGCTCGAATGATTACGGTTTTCTTTCTTTTCCTGGATTTTTCGTACGTTTCATACGGTTTTATTGGATTTTTTGTAGATCACTCGTGATTTACTTCGGATTATCTTCGTATTTCTAATGGTTTTCTTCGAGTTTCCATGGGTCATTTGTGGCTTTCCTCGAGATTTTCAGGTAATGTTTCTGCTATTCATTCCTATTTGTATAAATGCATGTTTACCACATGTTAAATTTTCCATTAAACTCGTTTACTTTTACCTGCGACAACGACCCCATTTACAGCAGTAGCAGACCCGTCAGGAACGTCGAAGCAAGCGAACGAAGGGCAACGATCGAGACCACAACAGCAAAGTGAAGGACGATCCTTAGTTGAAATTGTTATAGAATAAATAACAAACTCATAGGACTTCGAGGTAGTCCGCTTAGTGTCCGCTTAGTGCGACATGCTTAGTGCGACATAAATCCTCACTTCCGTTTTAGGTCTTTGCACCACTCTATTATACATTATAAGTCCTAAATCTTTTAAGGATTCTGAGGTCGTCGTTCGGTACAACGTAAATACTTCTATCTTCCTAGGTTAATTGCACGATCGGACATCGTGCGAATATAAGTCCTAAATCCTAAAATAAATTGGCTGGATTGAAATACTAAATAATATCATTTCAAAGACAAAGTCAAACACTAGGATAGTTGGGAAATCACCGGGGTTTTCCTCTGATCCGTGACATCCCCTACTTTTCTTTCCTTTGAAATCTTAAAATAATTGTTCCTATTTTGAGCTCTTCCCTTTTGATTTTCTTATATTAAACCTTGGAATCCTGAATTTTGAAATCTTGAAGACAAAACCACTAATCTTAATCGAGAGTCTTCTTAGGTGATTTCAATTGTCAAAGATGTAATTAACTATAAAGGTTTGCTTCTATAATAAACTTAAGAACCCAGCTTAATATAAATCATATCTAACCTCTCATGTTAAATAGGAGAACTTATCGGCTTATAAAAAAGATTTCGCAGACCAAACAGACGTCACGAACTCTTTAATTTAGGTGGTTAAAGCTACTAACAAATTATATGTTTATCCTTCAGGATAGTGTACTACTTGTGTCATCACGCTCAACCATCTAGACTATCAAATATGTGAAGTACATTCGGTTTCACTTTTTCTAAATTCATTTTTTTTTAAATTATAGTCATATATAAATTAAATTGAAACATTATTGTTTAAATTTAAAATACTATTTTATAAAGTTATAATCACATATATAAACTAAATTAATTAAATTAAAAAATTAAATCCTAAAATAAAGAATCCGCGACATTTATTTGGTCGACACTCCGGTTGTATCCTACTCCAAGGTGGTGTTGCATCTTATTAAATCTTCTTCCCTAAACTTTCTTCTCCCTTTCCCTCAACGACTAGCCACTCCAGACCCTTGCTCTTTGTTTGACTGCCCTTGCAACTACCTTTCCACTTATCATCCAACTTTTGCACCCGTTCCAAACACCTCACTGCCGCTCCTATCTACATTAACATTGTTGTCCAGCCTTCCCACCATCCCCAGCCACCTTGCCACCCTTTTGTTGCATTTGTCTCTGCTGTCCCAGTCACTTCCCAGCCTGTCGAACCCTTTTCCCAGCACTCCTACGAGCTATCTACTACTCCAGCCCCTTCCTCCACATTGGACAGCCCCACTACAGCACATAGGAGGGCGGTCCCAGTCCTTCGAATTACTTACCAGCCCCCGATAACACTTTCCCTA
>NW_018248993.1:60660-96009 GCF_001263595.1 Phalaenopsis equestris
ACAGCCATCCTTGCTGTCCAGCCCACCTACCGGCCACCAAACCCCTTCCTAACTGACTTCACAGCCACCAAACCTTCTTCTACCCTCACCACACTGCTGACGCCACTCTGCCCTCGGATCTTCCCTTCAAGACCTAGTCGAATCTTGGTTTGTTATTGTGTTTTCCCTTTCCATTTGTGTCATGTTGTAACCCTAATGTAGTATCAATAAAAGTTTGCTTTGTGTTTTTCGTTGAATTTCCTACTAGTTCCGGTATGAGAGAATTAATGCCAGGTAGTAGAAGCTCAAACACAAGCTATGATGTTAGAGAGCACGAATCCCTTTGTTTTAGCTTTCTTAAAATGTATTATAAAGATCATGGAATGATGATTTTTCATTTACAATAATACAATCAGCACTAGGCAAAATTTTGAGGACAATTCATAAAAAAAAAATTATAAAAAATAGCTCCACCGACAAACTATAGTATAATATCAATACTAAATAATTAAAGAATAATACAGAATACTTACTGAACCAGCACAAAAAAAGGCTTCAAAGCAAATCTGTGACAATAGATTAGAGACTCGATTTTGGATAAAAAATCTTTATAGGTTAACCTTTCCCTAAGACGCGCTAGTGCACTAAGCTCCTCCCAATGCAGGGTGTATGCAGCAGTGCCTAGTGCATGAAGCTTTTTGACATATGGTAACAATACCAAGATTTTTTTTTTTTTCTAACCTAAAATCCCAATACATTGCTCCAAATCATTATTATACTTGCCCCAATGCAAGGGACTTCATACAAAAATTGATGCAACAACTATTTTGACTGCAAACTGTGTCGAGGAGAGTGAAACACAAAACTTACTCCCCCAAACAAAAGAACACAAACGCTTTATCCTTCTGAAAAAACTTACAAGGAGAAATTAGGATGCAATGGAAATTCATGAGATGAAAAAGGTAAAGTGCCAAATCTGTGACAAAAAAAGATTATTAATCCATATCTATAATATATGGCATTTGAAGATTATCGAAGAAAGTGACATCATTAAAGTACTATCACGAAAGTAATATTATGTCACAGAATTGACAATGCTATGGCACAAGGTTAAGTGCAGAAAATTGCTGTACTACCATGCTAAACAAGTGAAAATAATAATCATCTCCCAAACATGAATGTAGAATCGATGTGTTTTTGCTCAAACATTAAACGTTAAATAATAAGAGAAAAACATAGAACAAGAAAGGCATCTTACCAGGCCCCATTACATTTTCTTTGTCAATCTCTACCATATAATCTGAAAGATAGCTGACTCGCAATGTTGTATTGATCAAACCATCCTTAGGATTCAGAAGAGAAGCTTGAAGTTCAGCAACCTCAGAAAAAGATGAACCCGAAACAAAGTCATGAACCAAAGGCTTGATGAGCTTCAGATCATGTAAGTTTTTATATATCTGAGGAAACAAATGAACTTCTAGAATATTCAAGTCAGCTCCTCTAAAGGTACGAGGTTTGTCATTGGTATGATTGTGCGTTATCAGTATGCCGCTTACAAAGCTTATATGCTTCTCATTATTATGGTCCTTCGAGGAAATATTGAATTGAAAACCAACAGCCATGGCAGGAGCATTAGGTATATCAACAAACTGCCATGAAATATAGTGATTTCTTCGTGGAATCTGACAACTAGTGCATTTAAGAGAAATAGTTGGACCACTGCTTGTGTTTTTACATTGATAATCTACATAAGTTGACAAAGAAAGGACTCTATACTCAATGGTGCCAGGAGTTCCAATCACCAATGTATCAAGGCCACGTAATTGGGAACAGCTCATACTGGAAAATATTGTGATATTGAATTCCAGATCATTTACAAATGATTGTAAATCTGGTAAATTAGCTGGTATGAGTCGGTGAACCTCAATACTTCTCTTGGTAATCATCTGATACAGCAATCTGATAGAAGTAAATGACAGGCTCAGAATGATTCAAATCTCGCAAATTGAACTTCAGTTGCCAAGCAAATAATAATGATGACTGAATTTTACATTACGACAACAAATGAGAAACATAATTAACATCATCAAAACTTTATATAAAATGGTGGCACTCACGCAGAAAATAACCCAACAAAGAGTATCCAGCTAGCCACAGAAAATGTTCCACCCAGCTCTGTTTTCCGCTTAACTACCACCTTGTTGTCATCCTATATTACAAACCAAGATTGACGGTAAACAATAAAATGATGAGCATATGATGTCTTGATACTAGAATCACCATGAGAATAACTTCAACTAAGCAAATTTGCAATGAAAATATATAAATGCAAAAAATGCCAGTCATGCAGCTAGTCTAGCCCAAGTCAATTTCCTCTTTAAGACGCTGTTTGGCAAAATGACCTCTCAAAACATACAAATGCGTAACAGGCATGATTTGCATTTCACATTTTCATCATAAGTGCAGAAGAAAATAATGAATTCTATCATCAGATAGGCTGCAACAAATTTCATCGTCTGGTTTTTGTTGATATTTTCTTTTCATAGGCATGCAAAAGACGAATCTTCCAGAAATTCATTATGTTGTGCAAGAAATGATTAATTTTAGTAAGAGTGGGTATAAAATCCATCAAGTATGCACAGCAACCAAAATATAAGATTTCTTGTCAACCATCCAACCAAAATATAAGATTTCTTGTCAACCATCCAGTTTATAAAAAAGATGTACCCCCAATATTTTTAGTAAGAGTGGGTTATAAATCTTCAATATGGGCGCAGAAGCAACCAAAAAGTAAAAGATCAGCATAATCTCCATTTCCAAGAAGATGTGCTTCTGTTTTTAACCTTTAGCCGCTCCTAAACTGAAGCAAAAACCTACTGCAAGACTGATCAAACAACTGAACAGTCCTTACAAAATTAGCATGTTGTCATTTTTTGAGATAGCTAAAATGAATCGTCAGATATTGCTGGATAAAAAAAAGTTGTTATAATCTGTGCATTGACCAAGAAAAGAAAGAAAGGGTTGAGTTATGCAGTTGAGAATGATTAAATGCCCTCTGTGTGTGTCGTGAGAGACTGAGGGAGGTGATATAAACAGATAGCATAAAAAATAAAGTTAGGAAAAAGATTTTGTGATATTCTACATTATGGCCTCAAAATTATTTGTTGTATTACAAAAATGAAGAAATAAATTGAAAGTGTTTCGTTTCTGGTTTCCAAAAATAGCTGGTTTTCCATCAGCATAAGGAATCAGCAATGATTTGCCACTTCAAGAATAATTGAAATATGAAGAGTAAAGAACATAGTCTTTAAATGGCTATCAAGCAAGATCCTTTCAAGAAGAAAAGGAGGAACAGTCTGGATTAACTTGACATGTGCCTAAATTTACATTAAATTCTTCATGTCTTAATGTGTACGCAGTTGGAATGACTTCAGAAGATTGTGGTAGTTGGGTCTATTGGACTGAAAGAATATAAGGAAAAAATTAAAAGCCGATGCAATGTGGGGATGCTCTTCATCCTAATCAAATCTTAGCCCCTAAATAATAAAAGGACAAATAAAATTCCCACGCAATGTGGTGATGCTATTTTTACTGAATCAATAAATCAATTTATTAGAAAAGTAAAAAAATAAATAAAGAATGAGATAATAAGAAGCCTCTATATTTGCTGGGGAAACCTAAAACGTAAATTGAAATTAGGTTAATTATCAACAAAAACCTTAAAATTTATGCGGGGATTTTGATCATTAAAAAACCTAAATTATGTTGTTGAGAATATATTGGGACAAGATTGTTATTAGTGTATCTTATATATGCGTGTGTGAAGTTTTTCTATTTTATAGAAAATAAGAATAATACCCTTAAAAACAAAAGCTATTAACAAAAAAAAGCAAGGATTTGTAGCTGCTATTTTATATCATTAAAGTTCACAGTTATTTAAGGAATTACTCTAGCAAATTGAAATTTTTTAAATGAATATGATGTTTGAGTATTTTCAGATGTTTATATTGAGTTAACTATGAAACAAACAACTGTTTTGGGAGAGATTTTTTTTGTGTATTAAGAAGCTCAAAAAATAAAAAGATTTGCTGCAGAAGCATTTTAGTTGGATGTCTTCCTAGTATGTATGTAGCTCTTTCCAAACATGTTTTTCAACTCCACTCTTAACCAAAGAAACTCTTTACCATTTACTCAAAAGAGAGCAGTTTTCCCGGCTCCCTTACCCATTCATAAGGTACACATTTGCCCATGGTTTTTGAAGGAGAAGCGCCTTCTCATTTATAGTTTTCCACTAGCATTACAAGCAATTTTTTAATTAAGCAAGCGCAAAAGAATTCCTTAATCTTTAGAGTGAACTACCTATCTAAAGATTAAGGACCATCCCCGAGTAGACCAACATAAGAACTTAGTGTTGCTACTCAAGAAGCTTAAAAATGACATGAAAGAAGGTTGCACGCACAATTCGGTAACTTCCTGATATATCCAAGCACTTCTTACACAAAGTATCCTTTCATAATACATGGCATGTATAGAGAGGCATCTATAAGCGCAAAATAAACAAAAAATAAAAATAATTAAGATAGTAAAAAAAATGGTGGAAGAGATTAGGATTTTACTGGAGAGAATATCAAATTTTGGGATTCAACTCTCAATGATGAAGGTACCCAAAAGAGAATATCCATTGTAAAAGCAGTATTTTTTTTAAGTGATGAAGAATAAAATATTAAAAAAGTACAAATTAGAAAAGAATCTTAATATGGAAGGTGGAGGTCAACTAGTATAGAGTTTGGACTTGAGCTTTGACTTGGTTACCTAAAATCAAGCTTCCTATTAAAGTTATAATATAGAAAAGATCTGTAATTAGATCTCTAATTACGTTACCTAAAATCAAGCTTCCTATTAAATTTAATAATGTCCATAACACTCCCACTCAAGCTGGCACTGAGATATTTATCATGCCCCGCTTGTTACAAATAGAAATGACCCTAGCCCCACTAAAGGCTTTCGTGAAGATGTTTTCTAGTTGTTCCCTAGTCTTTGCATAACATGTAGATATCAAATTTTGTTAAATCTTTTAAGAAAAAAATGAAAATTTATCTCAATATGCTTAGTTCATTTATAGAAGATTGGTTTGAAGCAATATAAATTGCAGCTTGGTTATCACAAAAAATTGTTAGAATTGTTATCATAAAACACATTTCGGAAAAGAATTAGGAGACCCACATCAATTCACTTGAAATTTGTGCTATTGCTCGATACTCAAATTCTACATGTGATCGTAACACTATATTTTGTTTTTAACTCTTCCATGAGACCAAATTACCGCCAACTAAAACACTATCTTGTAATGGATTTTCGATCAATCTTGCAACTTACCCAGTTAGCCTCAGAGAAACATTCAATATTTCTATGTGCATGATTCTCATATAGAAACCCTTTTCCAGGAGTTCCTTGAAGGTAACATAATATCTGTTCCAAAGCTAACAAATGATGGACTGTGGGGAAACACATAAACTGACATATAATACTAAAATACACAATGACAAAGCAAGTCTCTTTGAGGTAATTTAATTTTTTCACTAACTTCCAATATCATTTGGGATCATTAAAAAGTGCTTCCTTCTTGATAACTTGATAATTATGAAGCATCAGAGTACTGCATGGTTTAACACCTAATTTTTCTGCTTCTATTAACTGATCTAAAATTATGAGAGGTAAATGAATAGAGGTTAAGGCGTGATACAAAGATTTCTCATAAACAGTGTGGATTTATGTCGGGCAAGTCTACTATGAAAACTGTAAATTTATTGAGAGGTTTGATGGAGAAGTGCAAAGAGAGTAAAGAGGATCTGCATATGATTATTATTAATTTAGAGAAAGCTTACAAAAAGGTTCCAATAGATGTCCTTTGGAGATTTCTAGAGAAGAAAGGTGTTAATATGACTTCTATTCAAGTCATTTGTTAATTGTGTTCGAACAAAAGGAGAATTGACCAAGTATTTTCCTATTTCAGTTGGATTACATCAGAGATCAACTTTAAGCCCATATATCTTCTCTTTAGTTATGGATGCTATTACTGGACATTTACAGGAGATTGTACCTTGGTGTATGCTTTTCATTGAAGATATCCTTCTTGTGGATAGGAATAGAGAAAGAGTTCAAGAAAAACTTGAATTATGGAGATCTACATTGGATTCTAAAGGCTTTCATTTGATTAGATCTAAAACTGAATACATGGAATATAATTTTAGTAGTAGTAGCTCCAGTGGCAGAGCTATAATTATGGGTGATCAAATCATTAAAAGGTGTGAACGTTTTAGATATCTCGGGTCTATTGTTCAAAGTGATGATGCTATAGATAGAATGTTATCAGTAGAATTCAAGTTGGTTGGTTGAAGTGGAAGAATGCATCGGGCCTGTTGTGTGTTAGAAAATTATCGCTTAGACATTAAGAAAAATTTTATAAAATGGTGGTGAGACCTTTAAAAGAGAAGCATAAAACAAAGTTAACCGTTGCTAAGATGAGGATGCTTAGTGGATAAGTGGCTTGACACTTAGAGACAAAATGGAAAATGAATCTATTCGTGAAAGGGTGGGTTGGTGTAGCTCCAATGGTCAATAAGATTAGAGAGAGTCATCTTAGATGGTTTAGTCACCTTACATGTCGAAGATTTGATGATCTGATGATCTGATTAGGAGAGTAGAAGTTTTATATTCAACTTATGTTAAGCAAGACAGATGTAGACCCAAAACGACTTGGGCATATTGTATAAAAAATGATCTTAATCTATTCGAATTAAATGAAAATATGACACTTAGTATGATACAATAGAGAAAAGATCTGATGATCCAATTAGGAGAGTAGAAGTTTTATATTCAACTTATGTTAAGCAAGACAGATGTAGACCCAAAACGACTTGGGCATATTGTATAAAAAATGATCTTAATCTATTCGAATTAAATGAAAATATGACACTTAGTATGATACAATAGAGAAAAGATCTGATGATCCAATTAGGAGAGTAGAAGTTTTATATTCAACTTATGTTAAGCAAGACAGATGTAGACTTAGAACGACTTGGGCATATTGTATAAAAAATGATCTTAATCTATTCGAATTAAATGAAAATATGACACTCAATATGATACAATAGAGAAAAGATCTGATAATCCAATTAGAAGAGTAGAAGTTTTATATTCAACTTATGTTAAGCAAGACAGATGTAGACTTAGAACGACTTGGGCATATTGTATAAAAAATGATCTTAATCTATTCGAATTAAATGAAAATATGACACTCAATATGATACAATAGAGAAAAGATCTGATAATCCAATTAGAAGAGTAGAAGTTTTATATTCAACTTATGTTAAGCAAGACAGATGTAGACCCAAAACGACTTGGGCATATTGTATAAAAAATGATCTTAATATATTCGAATTAAATGAAAATATGACACTCAACAGGATACAATGGAGAAAAGGGATTCATGTAGCTGGTCCCACAGTGGAATAAATACTTGTTATTATTGTTGTTGTACTAATTGATCAAAAACATACTTTTGTTGAGATAGAAAGATGTCTTTTCGCGCCTTGATATTTCAATCACCAAGAAGTACTTCAAAGAACCAAGATTTTAGTGTTTGACCACTTCTGAAGTAATAATTTCAATGATAAGACTTCTTGCACATTGCTTCAAGCAATAATAATGTCATCAATATACACCACAATCAAAATGATCTTAAAAGCAAATCACTTGTAAAATATATTGTGATCACTTTTTCTCTTCTACTGCTTCGCTAAATCTTCCAAACCATACCCGAGGCTTTGTTTCAATCCATGTAATGAATTCCAAAGCTGACATACTTTCCCAAACTCCCCATGAGCAGCAAACCCAAGGGTTTGTTTCATGTATATCTCTTCTAAAAGATCATCTTGCACGAAGGCATTCTTCACATCAACCTGGTAAACTTAGCTACAAGAGATAACTTGTCCAAGTAGTCAACCTCATAAATTTGAGCATAACTCTTAACAACCAACTGAGCTTTGACACGAGCTATAGATACATCATAATGAAACTTAACTACGAATACCCACTTACAGCCAACAACCTTCTTGTCAAAGGATAGTTCAACTAGTTCCCATGTTCCATTTTTAGTTAAGGCATGCATTTATCAAGCATCACTCCCATCATCTAGAATGTGATAGGGCTTGCTGAATAGATCTCAAAAACTCAACTGAATCAAGAGAAGCAATAAACTAGCAAGAAGTAGAAGACAATTGATCATAGTTAGCATAAGAAAAAATAAGTGCATTAACGGTTACCTCTTCGAAAAGCAGTAGGCCAAAAAAGATCATTGGGAAGATGATCCACTGAAGAAGATATCGTTGTAGGACTAGTATTAGGACAATAAGGTCTTCAAGATTAAACATTAGTGATAGGTGGTATAGGTTGAGGTCTTGGTGGCGGAGATGGAAATGGAGCTGGAGCAAGATTTGAAGATGTGATACATTAACAACTCAATAGAATTTTGTGAGGATTTATGCACCGATGAGTCATCAAAGAATGAGGTTAGTCTATGAAAAGTAATATTAGCAGAAACCATGTACCTGTTCAAGAGAGGAAAAACACCAATACCTTTTTTGCAAATGAGAGTATCCTGGAAAGACACACCATAATGACTTGGGTCCATCTTAGAAACCTATGGACGAGTATTGCAAACAAAACAAGGACACCCAAATATACGTGTTTAATAGGAAAATAAGTGAGTTGAAAATCAAACTTGATAGGGTATCTGATTTTGTAAAATAGTAGAAGGCATCCGATTGAACAAGAAACGTGCAGTAGAAACTGCAACAACCTAGAACCGTTTGGGCACATTATTTTGAATCAACTGAGCTCTAGTAGACTTAAGAATATATCTATTTTTTTCTTTCAACTACTCTATTTTTGGATGGAGCATTGACACAGAATGACTGATGAAGCATTCTATTTTATGTCACTTATGCCTGGAAAAGTGCAAAAAAATATTCTTTGGCACTGTCACTTCTCAAAATTTCAACTAAAACATTGAATTGAGTTTTAATTCCAACACAAAAAAATTAAAAATGTTACAGTAACTCAGTACGAGATTTCATAAAGTCAAGTCATACGAGAAAAATCGTCCACAAAAGTAACAAAATATCTAAATTCATTAAATAAAATGGGATAAGGTTCTCATACATCAGAATGAACCAACTCAAAACTATGACTAGCTCTTCTATTAATTTGGAAACATACGACAAATGAAGGTGTTTAACAAATTAGCATGACTCACAATCTAAAAACGATAATTATTGAAACAGAGGGTATAACTTCTTTGTAAAAATGATAAGTATTGAAACTGAGGGTATAACTTCTTTAACATTATAGTGATTGATGTCTTAATCGATAATGGGTTTCAAAAAGAGATAAGGTGCTGAAATAGGCTATGGGTCGTGGTAATTTGTTATCCAAAATGTATAATCCCCCCAACTCAAGTCATTTAATAATAATCTTCTCCATTATAAGATGTTGAAACGAACAATGATCAGGGAAAAATATTATACAACAATTAAGAGCACGTGCAAATTTGCTAACCAATACAAAATTAAAAGAGAATTGAGATAACTGAGGGTAGAAGTCAAAGATAATGTAGGTGTAACATTGGTGGTGCTGAAACCAAGAGTATTAAGTGTAGATCCATCTGCTAAAGTGACGGAAGAAAGATGCTTATAAAAGGTGGGAAAGAGTTTTGGATGACATGTCATGTGATCTATAGCACCAGTATCAATGACCCATTATGTGGAAAAGAAAAGAAGACAAGAATCATTATTACCTGACTCAGCTAGGACAATGATAGAGGGAGATTTCTTAGATACTTCTTGAAATTGGATGAATTTAGCATATTCATTTACAAAAATCAAGAGAGTCAGACTTTGAGAGACCTCATTCGTAGTGAGCATGTGAGCTGACTGTGATCTAGAACCCTTCAAATTCTTTTTGAGCAACTTCTGACATGTTTTTTTTTAAATGAATAAGTTCATGATAGTAGTAGCAAACTACCACTGAACCTTAATTTTTAGAATTTGAAGTTTCACTTCCATAATTGCCTTTAGACTAAGATTTACTAATGTCTATATTTTTCTCACTAACAACAGCACTAAGTTTTTGCACGGGTGAAGCCTGAAAGCTCAGAATAGTACGCAAACTCTAGTATAGTATTCGCTATAAGTAGTAACTCATGGGTCAAATGGGATTTTTGATTTGACACATTTATACTACGAGTTAAGGCTAGCTAAAAAACTCATAATAGCCATTTGTTCTCTTTGAGCTTGCTGAGCTCGAACATCAGTACTAAAAGACAATAGTGTATTCAATTCTTCATAAACACGTTAGTGCATATGAGACGTGTTAAAAGATTAATCATATTCTTCAGCTCAATAAAACTCCTTGCATACATCAAAGATTCGAGAAATATTTTATCTCCTATAAAACACAAAAGGCAATTCCTATATCACATCTTTAACATAGTTGCAATGAGTAATATAACCAGGTTGATAAGTTTGATAGAGTTTCGTATTTTCATCAAAAATGAAGCATCCACTCTCATCAACTCAAGAAAATTTGAATCAGTCTCAGCAGAGGGATTATCAATGTGGTGGCTCTCTGGAGGAGAATCTAGTCGTTTCAGAAGAAGTCCTCCCGTCTGCAGAGGAAGACCTAGCCATTGGAGAAAGAACTTGCGTCTGGACTAGGGATTTGGATCGAACGGCTGGAGGGAGACCTAACTCCGGAACGAATGCCTGTCAGTCGGCGGCTAGGGGAGAGACCCAGCAGCTAGATTAGAACCTAGCTCTGATACCATTTTAACTTCAAGAAAAGAACCCAGGTAAATCTTATTAATGCAAAGAGAGGTATAAATACTATTACAGAATCTACTAGTAAAAAAAAAAAGAAAAACATGATACAGTAGGAAAAAAAAAGGAATAATAGAGAGTCCAAGCTAATAATTAATAATAAATAGAAACTAATAATGACTAAAACTAGACATTAATAAATATTCTAATATTCAGAAGTATATTTAAATTTGATTTGAGAAATTTGAAAGGTTATTCAACCCAATTTTACTTCAGTATGGATAATTTCCTAAATATCCTTAACAATCTTCTATATTTTTTAACTATTCATTTATTTAAAATAAAATAAATTGACTTGGACTACTCTTTGAGTTTAACTTTCTCAAATATTAATAAAATTTTTAAATATTAAGTTAAATCTCAAACACCTCCAAGATATTTAGTTTATATGAATTTAAATTAAATAATTTTGAGAATCTCCTCAAAATATTTCAAGCTCAAATTTCATTAACTATAGTATAGATTGCTAATATAATTTTTTTTAAATTGTACACATTTGAATGATGCTCTAGTCAACTTAAATTAAGATCAGCCTAAGCTGACAAGTTCCTACCTATATTTCCTTGGTCATATGCATCTAGCAATTAGCACTAGCATTAATTATTTAACTTGAGTTATATGGTCATTATACTTCACTCTAGATGGTTAACTTGATTAATTTAATTAATGAAGTAATTTCTTATCAGGCTTGCTCAAGCTATGTACCTCACTTCTGAGAGCATCAATCAGACTATCATGGTTCGTAAGCTTGACTAGTAGAAGCTCATGTTGCTTGGAATAACTTGTGTAGTATTTTAGGATAGTTCATCTTTGTTTCCTCTAGGTCTAAGTGACATCATCTGTCACTACACTTTTGAAAATATTTCTAGAGACCATTTACGCCTACTTAGACGTACATCATTACCAAGCATGCCATTAAACTTTTTTTAATTTCAACAAATTAATTAATACATTAATTTGATTTCATTTAGTAAGGTTGTTTAAGAATTTTAGTCAGGCTTTCTCTAAACTTAACTAACAACTCTAGTTATATCATCATTTAGCACAATAATACTCTTTTGATTATGTTCTTCATGTCCTCAATCAGGTTATTTCTTACTATGAATCCTATTAAACTAGTCATACTCCATTGATATAGTCTATTCTAGTATAGCCATCCCGCATTTACTATGTTAACTTGTCAATCATGCGTATTTGACTAAAAAAGTACTCTAAATTCGGGCAGTGCTCCTTTGGCTAACTTATGTCTTTTATTCTTTGATTTAGGGCATTTCTTACTAGAAAATCCTTTAAATTTATTTTTTTTTTATTATGCTCAACATAAATATGTATCTTTGGCTAAATTACTCTACTGGGTAGCTACAACTTGAGATTGAACACTTTGGTTTAAGGTATATACATATACTCTAATCATTCATTTGATTTCTAGATAGATTATCTCTACTTGGACATGCCAGACAGTTCGAATGTTCGGAGCTTCCTCAAAATTTCATAACATTTTTATTTCACAAGTGTTGCAACACATTCAAATACTTCAATCTTGACCCAATTATCTCTTTTGTATATTATTGCATTTGCATATAATGAGAATAATCGGCATATATAACTTGAAAATAATCCCTTCAATTTTACAATTTAGAGTGCATTTGGGGCGGTTGTGTGGTATCGCACCGAAGTTTTTTTTTTGTTTAGCAAAACTGTGTTTTATCTGCTTTTTCAAAAAACTGCAGTAGAAAGTTGTGTTTTATCACCGGGTCTATCTAGGTGTGTTTGCCGCTAGAAAACTGCGATCTAATTTTTTCAAAAAAAAAAAAATTATAATTATCACCGCAGCTCCTTTCGCATAACAATTGTAGCTGCCCAAAACAGACCCTTTATCTGTTCGTAATAAGCTAATTCTCATTATTGAATAATATTACATCCAATAATGATAACTATCATGCCATAATAAAAAATTAACATAACACTTTATATGAACTTTTAATTTTTAAGAAAATAAAAAAGTTAAAAAAAAAATAAAGTAGTATGGTACAAAACATTAATTTAATGGCATTCTGTAAGACAAGCTAACTTGATAATCCGTGATAATAATATGAGTTGACTTTTGCCACACGGAAACTTTTGTATGCATTTGGTTGTGATGAGTCAGGGCTTTTTACTCATTTAGCTTAGAACTAAGATTTAGTTCGGTTAACATTTTATCAAACCTTTTGTTAATGCACAGCTTATAGCTATATGTGTTAGTTTGTTAAAGTTAAAAGCTACGGTTTATTATGGCTAGTTTTCCACACTAAAATGAACTTTTTTTTATAGTTGCTAGATGTACAACTGGTGATGTATATTATAATTAAATTCTGTTAAATGAGGATCATGCATTAAAAGTATTAAATATCAACTTAAGAATTACTGCAAGCAACTATTTACAAGGCGTAATGTGTTATTTGGTTTCTTCTTGTCTTGCTTTATTGTGTTGTGATGACATAATTAGTTCATTAATCTATATTATCATACCTTTTTATTTTTTTAAATTTTGTACATATAATAAAATATAAGCAAAACTTCCAAAAAGAAAGTCCATTTTTATTCAAAATCGAGGAATAGCTCAATACCCGACTGACATTTTGACTGATATGATTTAGAAGTCAAGAATTAGGCTCAGAAAAATCCTAAAGTTTACACAAGTGTAGTGACTAAAAATGTTTAACTCAATCAAGGTGGCTAATCCAACTTAGAACATTCCAAGATCAAACATCAAAGATTATACGTACTCAAATATTTTAGAAAATTTCCCAAATTATGAATTTGTTTAAGGTATCATTTATTGGATGATGATTATGAAAAATATCAAATAAATTATCAAAAAGATCCACAATATCAAGAAGCGCATTTCAACTTGATTTGAGAAATTTGAAAGGTTATTCGGTCCAATCTTACTTCAGTATGAATAATTTCCAAAATATCCTCAACTATCTTCTATAATTTTTAACTATTCAATTATTTAAAATAAAAGAATCTGACTTTGACTGCTCATTGAGTTTTACTTTCTCAAGTATTAATAAAAAATTTAAATATTAAATTAAATCTCAAACACCTCCAAGGTATTTAGTTTTTCTGAATTTTACATATTCAAATAATTTTGAGAATCTCATATAAATTTTTTAGATTTTGAAAATTCAAAACAATTGAAGCTCAGATTTCATTAACTAGAGTATAGATTGCTAATACAAAAATTTTAAATATGTACACACTTGTATGGTGTTATAATCAACTTAAATTAACCTTTGATCAACCTAAGTTGTGAGTTCCAATCATATATATTTCCTTGGACATATGCATCTAGCAATTAGCATAAGCATTAATTATTTATATAGAGTGATATGGTCATTATACTTCACTACCCTTAACTTGATTAATTTAATTATGAGAAAAAGTCCAAAATAGTCCCTTGATTATTCTGAATTGTCTCATTCAGTCCCCGAGTTTTAAAATGCTCTAATTTAGCCCCCGACTATAAAAAATTGTTATGAATTGATCCTAAATAAATTTTTCTGTTTAATTCATATTTTGAAGGGTAATTGCGTTTATTTATAAAATTCATAAATTAAACACATGAAGAGCTCGCCGCTTCTTAGCGGAGGACTCATACACAAAATAGTTTCACCTTAAACCTAAATCTTCGATGCTCCTCCACTCATGCGCCTTCTCCCCTTTTGTTTCACAATCGACGGAGAAAGCAACTCAAGGAGTGTACTCATTTGTTGCTTCTCTACTCAAAGGAATAGTCTCCGTCTTCGTCTTCATCTGTGTTGCTTGTATCGACAACAAGGCTTTGTCTCCCTCCGAGCATGCCTTCTCTTTTGTTTCACCATCGACGGAGCAAGCAACTCAAGGAGAGTACTCATTTATTGCTTCTCCACTCGACAGAACAATATCTGTCTCTTTCTCTATCAGCAATGCTTGCGTCGACGACAAGGCTTCATCTCTATGTGAGCTCTAGTGCATCCCCCTTGACCATCGTTCATTGCAAAAAGAGGCGGCTTCAACATGCATCGGTTCAACTTGGAGAAACTGTGACTCCAACCAGGTAATTACGAAACTATAAGTTTGCGGAGAGACATAATTCGTTGAAGAAGAAAAATATAATATATGCGGCAAAATAAATTATTTAATGGATTTAAAAGCAAAAAATGGGGGTGAAGTGGGATTTCAGAGGTTGGGATGTTTGCTTTTAATCGTATTTGAGTAGTACTTAATTAGATTTTAAGCCAGATTTTTCCTTGATTCAGCCAAAAAATATATGCAATAATTTTATGCTAGATATATTTATAAATAATTACATAAAAGACAAAAATACCTTTCCATTCATATCGGCCTTCATTAAATTTAATGAAAAATCTAATTTAGAACCAATTTGAATCAAATTTTAATAGTTTAGGACTAAATTGAAGCATCCTAAAAATTTTGAACTAAATCGGACACTTGTTAATAATCGAGAGGCTATTTTGAGCTTTTACTCATTTAATTTTACTTAAGTAATTTCTAATCAGGCTTGCTCAAGCCCTGTACCACACTTTTTGAGAGCATCAATCAGACTATCATGGTTCATAAGATTGACTAGTAGAATACCTTGTTGTGTGGGATAACTTGTGTCGTATTTTACAATAGCTCGTTTTTCTTTCCTCTAAATCTAAGTGACATCATATATCACTACACTTTTGAAAATATTTCTAAAGACCATTTAAGCCTACTTAGATGCACATCATCACAATGTGCCATCAATATTTTTGGATTTCATCGACTTAATTAATGCATTGATCTGATTTGATTTGGCAAGGTTGTTTAACCATTTTAGCTAGGCTTTCCCTAAACTTAGCCAACAACTCGATTTATATAATCATTTAGGACAATAATGCTCTTTTGAATCCTATTAAACTAGCCATACTCCATTGATCTACTCTATTTCTAGTATAGACATTCCATTTTTACGATATTAGTCAACTTGTCAACCATGCTCATTTGACTAAAAAATTACTCTAAATTCGGTCGATACTTCTTTGGCTAACTTATGCCATTTATTCTTTGATTTAGGGAGGGCCTTTCTTACTAGAAAATCTTTTATATCACTTTTTTTTTTTTGAATTTGAATTATGTTTCAACTTAAATATATATTTATCGTTGGCTAATTTATTCTATTAGATAGTTGCACCCTAAAGTTAAATGCTTTAGTTCAAGATATATACATCTACACTAATCATTCTTTTTTTCTCCCTCGATGCATTTTTACGAGAATAACAACTTAGTATTATCATTCATTTTCCCCTTCAAATAGTAATGTGGGAAAGAAAGCATAAAAGACAGTCAAAAATATCATTAAAAATCTCCCATCCCAACAATTCCCCAAATAAGTATCATCAGTTAGAAAGATGATACTTCCAAAACCAAAAAAAAAAAAATCAAGGATTTCATTCTCTCCCCTCTTCTCTCTCTTCTCCATTTATCAACTCAAAAAATCTTAAGTGTTCTTATGTTTAGGTTATAAATTAAGCATCCATCCATCAAATTACATAGTCTTCAACCCAATGTTTTCACACTTGCATATAGGAAGGTTGATAGCTACCTCAAAATAGGATTTATGTATGGAAATTTAGCTAATACCTAACAAATCACCAATACATTTTCAAGTTTTCACAAAATAAAGTTAAGATCAATCTCATGCGATCCATGTATAATACAGAGTTAATATTATGATGAAACATGGATCACCTCAATGAGTTCTCCCCAAGTCGAGGATTTTGAACTCTAAAAGCTAGAAAAAGCTCAACATAGCATAATATTATTAGATTTAAATGTCGCACGAAAGACCGATGCAGCACAAAAGGTACTCTACAATGATACCACTAAATTTTATACCTATGAAATAGTCATCTCCACATATTGTATAATGCAATGATATAATGTCGCACAAAAATAAATTGTGAGACACAAAACTAATATTCCTAATCATATCCAAAACTTCTTCCATAAACCTGTGTTTTTTCAATCTAAAACCATTCAGTAGCTTAAAAGCTAACTCTCCTTTAGTTCCTAAAATTGCAATACTTCATCAAAATTATTGAATCCACATCATCATAACTTAATGTTACACTCAATAACATATGGAGTTCACTAAATATATATTTAAGATATCCATATATTTTGGGATATTAGATGATTTTATAGTATATTATATGCCTAACTCTAGCCAGCAAAAAAATTACCCCATCACTTGTCCTCAACTTCATAAGGTCAAAACTTCAATCATGTAAATAGCTCCATTTCTCACATAAATGCAATTATTAAAATTCGGATCATAAGTGAAAAATATGTCAAAACTAGAACACACAAAAACATGAGTTGACTGCATAATCTATTGCTCTCTGGGCTTCTCTTTATCACTCACCAAATAAGCATCCCTAAAGTCAAAACATGACTAATTTATATAAGCTAAATTCTCCATATGGTTTTCAGTTGTATGCTACTCATTTCCCCACAAACTATGATGATACTACAATAAAAGTAAATAATATCCTCAAACCTATCATGAGAAATAGTTCTACATTGATTGGATGTAGATCATTTCTCAATAGATTTACCCCAAATGGCAAAAAAGGAAGATCAAAAGTTAGAAAATTAGACTTTTAAATAACTGCATCAATGAAATATGAGAGAGGATCCGATATACCAAAAGAAGCCACAATCATAGAGTACAAAAAAAGAACATACATCAGCCCTTCTCAAAGCTTGAGTACAAAAAAACGAAAAGAAAAATAACTTAGGAAAGATAACAAAAAATGAGAATCTAAAAATACAAAAAATTAATAAGGATTTTTCTCAAAAATGTATCGTAAGATCACTGGAACGATACTTAAATTCTAAAAGCAAACTTGTAGTAATTTCTGTCAATTTCTTTTTCCTTCACTTCCATCTCTCTCTCTCTTCTCAATGCCTTCAAAAACTCCTCACAACCTTATATATCTACCGCTTAGAGTAATGTAAATAAATTAAGTAAATAAAGAACAAACATCTGACCTAAGTTTAAGCTTTCACACAAAAAGCATGATATATCCTCCATTTAATTGATGATATTGATTCATACGCAACAGTAAAAGGCACCCAAAGATCTGGGAAATTATATTAACAGCCAAAAATTAAACGTATCAATTAAAACCCTACACAAGTTTGAAACCAAAAAAAAACTAAAAATACCTACCATACCAAATTATCCCGAAGCAACTTGATGTATTCAATCCACGATAAAGCAATAAAAGAATGATAGGGGAACTGACCAGCCAATGCTCGGTAGAGAAGAAGAAATCAAATCGGCTAATCCACCAGCGTAAACGAAACCAGACCGAATTGCGGCCACTGCGGAGCGGAGCGAAGCGAATTAGGAAGCAGAAAAATAGCCAGACGAGGAGGAGCGCCAGCGTGGCCTCGAGCAGCACGGCCTGAGACTGGGTAAAGCGCCGAATGTTCTCCAAGGGAAGCACAGTACTGAAGACGGTGGAAGAGGAGCCGACGCCTGAGCTGGTGATCCAGTCACTGCCGCCGCCGGAGAACAGAGCGCAGCTCCCGTTATGCTGCCGCCAGTATCCCGGCTCGCATGCGCAATAACTGCCGTTGTACCCGAAAGCGTTTGATGGGCACGACATTTGAATTCAGGGTCAGAAAGTTCCAGAGAAAAACTGTCATGGGTTCTTTCTCCTTTCTCTGTAGCTGGAATATTTACGTACATATCACATGTATTTAATATTAAAATCAAAAACTTGAATATTTTCATGCATGCCACCCATATATTTTACTTTTTAAATGTTGAAATATATTTTATATGATAGAAAAGGCTTTGGTGTATTATTTTAAAAATCAAAACTTCGGTGTTAGATATATAAATAAATAGAAATTTTATGATATGTATGTAAATACCCCAATATAAAAAATAATTAACATACATATAATTCAAAAATATACTAATTTACATATTGACACTAAAATAATTTTTTTTACATTTTAAATAGTGATATATATATATATATATAGGTTGAATTCAAAAATATCTTGTGAATCATACTAAAGGAATAGAGCGTTGAATGAATCACATGAATAGAAAGAGAGAGCGAGCGAGAGAGAAATAGTGCACAATAACGCAAATTCTGATAGGATAAATTTAATAGTTCTTGCTTGAATGAATGACCATATAATATCAAAGGGGTATCTAGTAAAGTTATAAATTTATCTCTGTTTTAATACGGACATGACAAGTAATTTATTACATTTTTTCATATTTGTAACTGACTCCGGGACCCTTTAATATCTATAACTATCATTGACAATATTTAGCATTCACGGCTGCTTGAAGAGGAGCATTTAATGGCTCATTGATATTGTCATTAAGTCGCCTAATAACCTTTTTGTCGGCTGAAAGATTTTCAATCAGTTGTAAGGACTTCATACGACTAGTAAAGGTCCTCTTATTGTTAGGGTGAAAGTAGACCATCAAATAGAGAGTGTATCACTATAATCTAATGGGCAACTCTCTTCTAGAAACGGGGGCTTTCACAGAGGATTGGACATATATCCAATGGGGTGCCTTTTGGTCATCTTTGAGAAGAATCTCAAAACCAGTTAAGGAAGCTGATTATAAATGGCTTTCCCTTGGCTCAAGTGCCTCATGTTCTTTGGTTCGGCTTTGCTTTTGTTCGGTCGACTCATAGTTCTTAACGAATTAAGTGACAGTTTGTGCTTCCATCTTTTATATATCCAAATGCTATCCTTTGGTGTCTATTATGTAAGGCCACTCAAACTTTCTTGAGATTTGTGCAGTCATATTTTTTATGTTCATATTTAGTTTTATGATTTTCTTACTTCTTGAAAGCGATAGCTGCGATAAGAATAAAAGACTTAAATGTCAAAATTGGTTTATTTATTGTACAATAAAAACTTTTAATAATTAAACTCTCTAAATTTTTGTGCATACATTTACTATAAATAGGGCATGTTCAACACTTTATCATCACTATTTCTAAATTTTCGGCAACTTGGTCAGTTTTTAATAGAAAAAATTGATGATGAGTGGCAAGAAACCCGAGAGTTTTCAGATGGAAAGAAAGAAAAAACTTATGGATGAGGGCTGACTGGCAAGAAAGAAGTCGGAGGGCGAAGGATGTCCAATCACATCAAAGAGAGTGGGTAAGGGAAGCTCTCTAGAGGGAACAAAGTTAGTCAGCCAAGTAGTACAGAAGAAATAGAGGACGAAGGAGGCACTTGAGTCGTCTGGCTCATTGCTTCTATGTATGATGGGGTGTAGGACTAATGTGTGCTCTACTAAAGCATCAGTCATTACTTTAGATCTGATTTGCCAGTGACCGGCTCTTTATTCAGTTCAATGATAAGTTTAAGTTGTCGCGGTGACCCAAGTCCAACCGCATGAAGCTATGGCCCTCTCGCTCTGAGTTGGTGAGGTCAGCTTTGCTGGTGAGATCCACCACACATCTTAGATGGAGTGGATAATTGGTATGAATAAATCTATTTTTCTTAGTCAATTGATTAATTACTTTCCTCGCTTAGGATGTTTGATTCTTCTTACAGAGGAGACTGTCCATATCATTGACTCATCTATAATGGAAGCCGGTCAACCATCTATTTCAGTAGGAGTTGAGGGATCTTCTTCTTTAGCTTAGGGTGATGGCACACCTGGACATATGTCGGGTCTTGAGGACGTTAAGAGGAAGACCAACGGTTAGAGGGGTTTCCAAGGTTCGTTAGCTCATCACAAGGATGAGAGAGCGGACTTATTCGCTCAAGTGGTTGGTCCTCAGAGGGAGAGAACCATATCTAACTTGAAGGGGTTGTTGACAATCCTCTATGCTGATATGGGGATGCTCTATGCAGATGTGACTACTTTTTGGAGAGGTCTGGCAGAATTTTGGGTGACCATTTCAATCCCATGGGTTCAATCAAAGGAGGAGGTTGTCAAAAAAATTAATTTAGAGGGCAAGCATTTTACCATAGTCAAATATATGAGCTTGGGTCTGATGTTGCTCGAGGTAGCCGAAAACTCGGCTGTAAAATATTTTTTGTTATAAATAAAATTTAATTTTTATGAATTCTCAAAAATTTTCATCATTTTGTTTTCTCAATTTTTAGGTTGATTTGATGTGAATCTGCGAAGATATAGGTATGGATTTGAGGCATTTGTAAGGTACATTAGCAAATACTGAATGTCACCTTGTACTAAATACCACATTGTAGTAACACTAATATGAAAGCTTTTGTAAGGCTAGCTAAAAAGATAATCTACTTAAAAGAAGAATCTATTTCAATGGAAGTTCAGGGTTGTCATGTTCTTCTCCCGATTGAAAAAAATATATCTACAAAAATTGAGGCTAAAGAATAAGTTGTCACAAGTACACATGAAGAATCTTCATATTAGAGGTAAAGTTGAGAGCATTATCTTTTATTCTTTTATATACACTCTATCGAAGATTTTCTTATCATATATGGTTACATTGCTTGAATAAGCATGAATCCTAAATGATTGTTAAAGAGGTGCACTCTAAATTATTGGGTGCCTACCAATCTAGCCCTAAAATGAAAGCTAAGATTAAAGTGAAGAGAAATTATTAGCCAACTCGGATCAGTGATTACATGGAGACTGCTTGGTACTACCGTCAATATTAAGTCCATGGTATTTGATCCCGATTGTTTGTATATGTTAATGTGATGTATGCGATTATATTCTTAATTTTCTTAATTATAATTCTTACTTTGCAACGGAGCCAAAAACTTGACCCTAAGCAAAAACAAGGTAAATTATGAGATACTACGCAAGTATACTACGCAAGTATACATATCGTTATCAAGTAATCTAGAATATTTTGATTAAACCCCGAATATCGAACCCACAGGGAAAATACAATATGCAACTTTACAAAATAGTAGAAACTAGATAACAAAATTCTACTTAACAAAGTATTCTTACTTAAACTCTAGATGTTATAATAGGAATGAAAGTTCAATTCTTTTTGTAATTTTTGATAATTAAAAATAAAGTATGCAACTAATTAACTTAATTAAAAATTTTCAAGATGAAGGCAATATAAATAAAATATATTTTTCATTATCATGAATCAGTAACAAGTATAGAAATTCTATTGTGGAAGTAATCTAATTATGTTGTGTCAAATCGAAGCAATAATATTTTTTACCCTTACTAGAGATGTTGTAAAGAATATTGGCTGATGTATAGGTTGAATAGTCTTGAAGACGGGTTAGGTAAGGAAGATACTAGCTCTCACTCTAGAGTTTCATCTTCTCCCTCCACCTGGGGGCTAACATCTCGTAACAAAATCTAAAACTATAAATCAAATTGGTGGCTTTAGTCTGTCACTCTAAAGTCCTCTAGTTCTACGTCCTTCAAAGTTTATTTTCTTATTTATTTGCATTCAACCCCATGAGCTACATTCTCATCCATGAAATTAAATGTGATTCTTATCATTTGTTGACTGAGACAATACTATCTCGGATCTTACATGTTCTCATAACAGTATTAACATCTTAATTGGTCAAATCAAGAAGTAAATGAAGTAAAAGGTTTTAAATCATCACAACTTCTTCCAACATTATAGACTAATACTTCACAGAACTTCCCTCCAATACTTAATCACTTGTCATTTTAAGGAAAAAGATAAAGAAAACTACTCAGAATTTATGGAGAAAAATAACTATGCTTGAGTTTGAAAGTAGAAATCATGCACACAAGCAAGGAGTCTAAATTAAAACCAAATGTAGTTACAAAGATAAATACTTATCTCAAAATACCTCCACCAAAGTCTTGAATTTCATCTAAATCTCTTCCTTCACTTACAATACAAACTAAAACTTAAAATAAAAAGAAAAAAGGGCAACGACGACAGCGGCAACGGCGGTGTATGGTGGTTGGGATTGGATCGGTCTCTATGGATGATGATCTAGATCGCCCCTTTTTTATTGATCAATCCAAGCCTTATTCTATAATTTTTCAAAGGGTGTCTTGGTGTCTTTTCAAAATGTGTCTCCATTCAATGAATCTTCTAGAATTTACCTCCTTTCAAATGTTAATTGAATGAATTTTTGGGTTCATTAACTATTTCCCACGTTTTCACAAAGGGTTGCTTCAAACACCTCTTCAAAAATTTGACCAAATTCATTGAATTAAATTCAATGAATCATCAAGTTACTACTTTTGGCGCTTAAATGCGGGGTACCCGGCGCTCAGGTGTGGCTCTCTGTGTTTAACTAGAGCATAAGCGTCAGTCATGGGTGCTAAGGCGCCACAGTTCATTTTTGCTCCAAATTTGATCTTTTTCACTCCTTCTACTATTTTTCATTCATTTGATTATAGCTGAAAGAAAAACACACAAATATTTTTTTATTAAAGCACAATATCTCGTAAATAGGTATAAAAATGTGTACATAAAGACTATATATTTTAGGTGCATCAAAATCCCTCAAACTTAATATGTTACTTGTCCTCAAGTGACACTTCAATCCCTTAAAACCAAATAAGTAGATTGTGTAGATGAGTCTGTTCAGGATATTCTGAAATTTTGATGTAGAAATATAGTAGTCCAATTTAGAAAAAACTTTAGTGAATGAGTCCAACTTAGGGTTTAAAAATTTTTAATGTAAATAAGTTTGAAAATATTAGTTTTTATCTAGTTCAGAAATATTATAAATTCTCCAAATATAGAGTTTAGGCATTATATATTCTCCTCTTAAAAAAATTTATTAACAATAATTGTAATTACTAGATTATATTCTTAAGCTTAAGAGTTCCTCAAGCCTTATACTTTAAAAAGATCAGATGTATAACCAATTTTTGATTAGTCACTAATCCTCAAGCTTCTCCTCCCTTTTTCAACTTTTCTTTTCTTTCTCTTTTTTTTTTATTTCACGCAAGGATTACTATATCTAGATAGATCTTTAATGATTTTGAATTTCACTCTTCCTTTCCTAAAGCAAAGAGTTGATATATTTCCTTTACTTGAAAAACATAATAATAGTTTTGAAAATTACTTTCAATAAAAGAAATTTAAGTTTTGAAAATAAAAGTCTAATCCTTTTTCATTTTTAAAAAATACAACTTCTCCTACTAAAGATAGTTACATAATATTTATCACTTCCATGCTAAAAATGATTAACTTTAAGTTTTTCTTCATTATTATAGATTTCAACTAAATTCTCTTATTCATTTCTATATTCAAAATTTTACTTCCCTAATATAACTGCATATACATAATCACTTTTCTTAAAATCAAAATCAAATTTATTTGATGTACAATTGAGAACAAATAAATTTCAAGTTTTTAGAAAAAATTTTAATCCCCCCCCAAACTTAAATTTTTAATAGAATAAAATATTTTTGCATCATATATATATATATATATAGGAATGAAAACTAAAAATAACATACTTGCAGGAATTTTTTACATCCTAAATATACCATTACAAAAATTAAAAACAGGAGTAAAAAATTAATTGATCAAATTTTAATTTGTTTAGCACTTATAGAGATTCATTAGATCTCTATGCAGTGGAGGATAACATAAAAGCCAACAAACACACTAAAAAACATTCACAACTGCAACATAAAGAAAATATCTGGTAGTAAATTGAAAATTTTAAAACATGAAGTTCTTAAGTAAAAATTATTAATAATTTAAACCTTCCTAGGACTCAAGATTAAGCTCAACACAACTTAACTAAATACACTAAACAACACAGTTAACACAATTACTGCAACCAAAACAAAATAACTACTCACAAGAACATAAATACTTCACAACAGTGTCTAACAAAACAAAACACAAACAAAACTAACAATCTTAACAACTATGACTCAAAACAAAACAACGGTACAATATAACTTTATCATAAAATGTTCACAACAATACATAAAAAACTAAACTATAGAACTCAGTCTAATCATCCTCCTCCACATCAGCATCACTCTCGTCACTATGCCAAATAGTTGCAGGCTCATATGATGGATATTTTGGATATTGAGGGAAAAATACACTATGGTCACCTCTCATGAGGTTTTCTAAACATGAGTGGAATTTCTCCTCATATGTCCATCTATATGATATGCAAAATTTTCTAAATTCAATACCATATCAGTAGTATAGTTGATGTTGTCCAATATCCTCTGCAATAATTGTGATTGAGAAACAGATCCAGAAGTATGACCATGTGATGTTGAAGCACGTGAAGTAGAAGCTCGAGAAGTAGAGGCACTTGAAGTGCTAGAAAATCCACCTCTCCAACCAAAAATTGAATGATGTGAATAAGACTTCATAATGACACTAGTAATGGACTTGAGTGGCTGCAGTATTTCCTCGCAGCTCTCAAATCTAACACCAGTCTGCTCGCATAATGAAAACATCAAGGATGCAAATCCCAAACCTGCAGTAGTAACAGCGATGGCAGAACTGGTAATAACATCATAAATCAGAGCTTCAATATCGATGCACTTGAAATGTTGAATACAATAGCTCAAGGTTGCTCTATCGCAGGTCACTTCACTAAGGTGATTTGTAGGCAGCAAATGAGCAGAAATAAAGTAGTGTCACGCTTTCACTGTGGCATCCAACTTTTAAGTGGGGAAGTTGACTCCTCTTTCATTAGTAATTTGCCACAATTCCCTTCCACCAATCAATGATGAAATAATCTTGTCTAACTCCTCTTCATTCAGACTATAAGTTGAATAAAAGCATAATGTGCTAGGGGGCAATTGATAGAACTTATTTATTACCTCCAGCAAGGAAGGTACTTGTTTTCCTCTAACCATGACTCCTTCTTCAGCCGCTAAGAGATTTGCATGAACTCCTAAACAACAGATATAACAACCACAGTAGAAAAATAACAAAATCGTTCTTGAAACATCCTCAACAGCTCTACCTGGGCTCTTGAAACATCACTCGAGTATCAATTTCCTCTACTGCAGTTCATCATTGTATTGATTCTGAGCTCTTGAACTAACAAATTTGTTTGAATTGAATTGAGTTTTTCCTTTGCTCCTCTTCATCCTTGGGGTCATTTCTAAAAATCATATAAAATTCACAATAAATCTCAAATTCACTTTAAATTATTAAACTCAACTCCTAAAATCTTAAGCAACAAAATCTATGTATTTTCCATAGATTTTTCTTAAATTTTCACCATGAATAGTGATTTTTGGTCAAATCCATAATGTGCTCAAAATACATAGTGAAAATAAAAAATTTTAGTGAAAATATACATAGTGAAAATAAAAAATTTTTACATAGAAGTGAAAATCTTACCTCAAGAAGTTCAAATCTAACAATTTTTTTCTTCAAACCATCAAGAAATCTCCAAATTAGAGGATGCCCTAATCTCCAAATCACGAAATTGAGAGGTATGGGATGATGTTAAGGGAAAAAATATGGTTTTCAAACCAAAAATTCACTTTAAAATGTTCGCAAACTGGTTTATGTGAACCGGCGCTTAAGCGCGAATGATTCGGTGTGTAGGCGCCAGTTTCTCGGTTTAGATCGTACTTAAGCATGGGGTCTCACGCCAGTGCACAAATTTTGACATTTTAGTTTGAAGTATTATGCACTTCTAGCCTATGTCATCACTCCTAAATGGTCTTATAAATCTTTAATATATATTTTCTTGCCTTTCAATTCTCCTCTTCCTCAAGATTCATCAATCTTAACCAATTAGATTCAACACAAAATAACACAAAATTTCACACAAACAAACACTTATATTAATTCACAAATAAATACAAATGTTTTCAATACATAGCTTCTCAATCTAAAGTGTCTTGGATGAGATAGTTCCTAACACAAACACTAAGCAATCATAACATTTAAAACAAACTAAATAAACTTAACACAAACAATCAAATACTAAACACACTTAACATACTTAACCTAAAACTAAATAAAGGAACTTAATTCCACTTTCCTTCCGGTGGAACAAATTCTGGCCTATCATTAGTCTCTCCTTCAGCATTATGAATGTAAATCTGATAGAAAAGACGGTGGCGAACTCTGGTTGAGTCTTCTTCAATCCATTAGTTTTTCAAATATATAGCCTTATCTGCTTCTTCCACAAAATTGGTATGGCTAAATTGCATAAGTTTCAATCCCATATGCTCCAGATGTGTGTTAACTTTAATCACTTTTGCTTAAATTGAAGTCACGCCAGCCTCAATTTTAGTGATTTTCTCCACTATTCCTTCAATACTAAAGGCTAGGAAACCATTGTATAACTTTTGCGCACTCTGAATAATGAATTTATTCTTCATAGATTCCTGACTTTTCTTCAAATCACTCTCTCAAGATGACATATTTCCAAGAACTCTCACTCTCCACTTAGAATTTAGGGTTAAATTGAAGTGTGGTGAGACTTCTCCTCATACCCTTCTATTTGTAGGCTCTAGATCGCGCCTAAAACATCCAAACACGTTCTCAGACCATGATCCTATGTTTAAAGCCACTAAACCACATTTAAAACTTCTATAAATTTTATTTAGCACATTTAATAAACTGTCACGCTTAAGCACTGAAAGTTGGCGCTTAAGCGTCAGTGCTTAATTTAGCACAGACCAGCTTAATGTCCAAAAACTCATTCTAACATGTCTAAGTCATCTTTTAAAGTCTTAGAATCATTATTAAATAATTATATATTCAAAATACTACCAAGATTTTCTAAATCAAACATAACAACATAAAATTCAAAACCAACACACTGATAACCATGAGTTACCCCCCACAAAGCGCTTTGTTTAACATTGTCAGCCCAACGTAGTAAGTGTTTATTCTGGTTGACCCAACAAAATAAGCTCATTCAATTTAAATTGGTCCCCTAAAAAGTAAGGTTTCAGCCTATAACCATTCACTTTGAATATTTTATCAGTTTTAGGATCTTTGATATCCACAACTCCACAGGGATAAACTTTTATAATAACAAATAGACGCATCCACCTGGACTTAAGTTTGCTTAGAAATAATCTTAACCTTGCATTTTATGGAAAAACTTGTTATAGACCTTGCATTTTATGGAAAAACTTGTTGCCCTGGCTCAAAATTTTTAGTAAGAATCCTCTGATCATACCACATCTTCATATTTTCCTTATAAATATTATCACTTTCACAAAATTCATTCCTTATCTCTTCAAGCTCATTTTATTGCAAGAGTTTTTTCTCACTAGCATCCTTTAAATTGTAGTTAAATTTTTTAATAGCCCAATATGCTTTATGCTCAAGTTCAACTAGTAAATGACAAGCTTTCCCAAATATTAGCTTGTATGGGGACATTCCTATAGGAGTTTTATATGTAGTCCTATAAGCCCACAAAGCATAGTAAAATTTGACTGACCAATCTATTTTGGTTAGATTAACATATTTTTTCAATATTCTTTTAATTTCTCAATTGGATAATTTGGCCAAACCACTTGTCTCAGGATGATAAGCAGCATCAATTTGATGGTTCATATCATATTTTTTTTTAATAATTTCTCCATCATTACATTTCTAAAATGACTTCCCCCATCAGTTATGATCACCCTCGACATCCTAAACCTCGACATCCTAAATCTACAAACGACATCCTAAATCTACAAAATATGTTTATTTTTAAAACTTTGTAACAATTTGAGAATCACATCGAGGTAAAGCAACAGCTTATATCCATTTGGATGCATAGTCAACTGTTGTCAATATTTATAAATTTTCAAAAGATGGTATAAATGGTCCCATGAAATCTAATCCCGAAACATCAAATATCACAACTTCTAACACATAATTGAGGCAACACAAAATTGAGGGGAATCTCATTTATCCTAGAAATATTGTCTACTCATTGACATCGATCACAAGTTTTGATATAAGCGTTAACATCTCAAAAGATTGTAGGCCAATAAAATCCAAATTGCACAATTTTGTATGTTGTTTTATCAACACCAAAAGTCCCCAAAAATCAAAATTATGATATTTTTTGATAATTTCATAAGTTTCTTCTAAAGGCACACATCTTCAAATAATAAAATCCTTTCTTTCTTTATATAAAAATGGGTTGTCTCAAAAATAAGTCTTAGCTTCAGATAAAAATTTCCACTTCTGCTGGTATGTCATTCCATAGGGTATAATATCACTAACCATGAGGTTCACAACATTGGCATACCATGGAACACGACACTTATTAACATTGAATAATTCTTCATATGAAAAATGTTCATTAATTTCTTTTTAAAAACAGAGTGATTTTTCAAATTCAAGCCTGGACAGATAATCAGCAATTTGATTCTCAGCTCCCTTCCTATTTACTATTTCAAATTCAAATTCTTGTAGAAGAAGAATCCATCTTATAAGTCTTGGTTTTGCATCCTTATTTTTCATTAAATATTTAATAGCAGAATGATCAATATGCATAATACATTTAATTCCAATTAAGTATGATCTAAATTTTTTAAAAGCATATATTACTGCTAATAACTCTTTCTCAGTTTTGGTATAATTAATTTGAGCTTCATTAATAGTTCTACTAGCGTAGTAGATTATTATGAAAATCTTATCATGTTTTTGACCTAAAATAACTCCAATAACATAATCACTAACATCGCACATTAGTTCAAAAAGTTTTTTCCAATTTGGTCAAACAATAATTGGTGCAGTGACTAATTTTTCTTTTAATAATTAGAAGCTTTTAGGCACTCCTTATCAAAATTAAAAATTACATCTTTTTCAAGTAAATAGCATAGAGGCTTAGCAATTCTTGAAAAGTCATTAATATACTGCATGTAGAATCTAGCATGTCTTAAAAAACCCCTAATTTCTCTCACACTTGTTGGGTAAGGTAAATTAGCGATCACTTAAATTTTTGTAGGGTCTACTTCAATACCATTTTCTGAAATCTGATGTCTGATGTCCTAAAACAATTAAAACAATTCCTCCTGCTACCATAAATTGGCATTTTTCTCAATTAAGAACCAATTTTTTTTCTTCATAGTGCTTACAAACTTTTGATAAATGTTCCAAACATGATTTAAATGAAATTTCAAAAACTAAAAAATCATCCATAAAAACTTCAATTCCTTTTTTAATTAAATCACAGAAAATACCCATCATACATCTTTGAAATGTAGCAAGGGCATTACATAAACTAAAAGGCATTCTTCTAAAAGCAAATTTACCATAAGGACTGGTAAAAGTTGTTTTCTCTTAATTCTCATGAGCTATTTGTATTTGTTGATGACTAATACATTCATTCAGAAAATAAAAGTATATTTGCTTAGCTAATCTGTCCAACATTTGATCGAAAAAGGGTAGTGGAAAATGATCTTTCCTAGTGGCAAAATTTAATTTTATATAATCAATGCATATTCACCACCCTGTGATTTGTCTTATTGATATTAACTCATTATATTCATTCATAGTCACAATCACTCCTCATTTCTTATAAACACAGTGAATTAGACTAACCCATGCACTATCTGAAATAGGGTAGATAATTCCAGCACTAACCACTTTAAAATCTCTTTCTTAATGACTTCTTTCATAACAGGATTTAATATCTTTTAAAGATCAGCCCCGGGTTTACAGTTCTCTTTCATATGAATTTTATGCATACAAATTAAGGATTGATTCCTTATATATCAGCAATTGTCCATCCAAAGGGTTTTTTGTAACTCTTCAAGGTTTTCATCAAACTCATTTCTTCTTTTGTAGTTAATTTTGAGAAAATTATAACATGTAATGTTGAGGAATCACCTAAAAATGCATCCTTTAAATGTTCAGGAAGTAACTTCAACTCAAGCTCAGGAGGTTTTTCAATTGATGGACAAAAAGATTTATCTTCTTCTATCGTGTCCAAATCTTCAAAACTTTCTAGAACATAATTTGAATCTTCCTTAAAAAGACCTTCAAAATATTCACATTGATCTGATTCCTTTTCTTGCTCATGTTCCAACTCTTTAATTTCCAATTTCTCTTTATAATTTGTTTTAAAATGGCATTCACTTAGGTACTTATCACATCCATTCTATATCATTCATCATCTTTACCTTTTGCAGGATATTTCATTGATTTATAAATATTAAATGTCATTGTCTGATCATTGCGTGCATAGTTAATTCCTCTTTATGCACATATATCATTGCTCTTCCTGTAGCTAGGAAAGGTCTCCCTAAAATGATAGATATCTCCTTATCTTCCTCCATATCTAGCACAATAAAATCAACAGAAAAAATAAATTAATCCACTTTCACTAAGACATCTTATATAACTCTTTTAGGATATGTTATTGAATGATCTGCCAACTGCAGAGTTACAATAGTAGGGGATATTTTTTTAATCTCAATCTTTTAAATATTGATAATGCATAAGGTTAATGCTTGCACCTAAATTACATAAAGCATTCCCATAAAATCTACCTTCTATTGCACATGGAATTGTGAAGCTATTACGATCTTTAAGCTTTTGAGGAAGTTTTTTCTAAATTATAGCACTGTAATCCTCACTAAGCGCAACTTTCTCATTATCTTCAAATTTCATTTTCCTGTTAATAATATCCTTCATAAACTTCACGTAGCTTGGCATTTATTCTAAGGCTTTAGCAAATAAAATATTAATTGTAAGCTTCTTAAAAATTTTCATAAATTTTGAAAATTATTTATCCAACTTCTGTTGATATAGCCTCTGAGAAAATGGAGGTGGTGGTTTTTCCAAGTCAACTTTAAGTGGAGAAATAAGTCTCTCTAAACCATTCAAAGCGTCCTCTTCAAGCTCTTCAATTTCTTTTCTCTCTACTTCAGTCTCTTTTTGAATTCTACCTTCTAATTCTCTTCAATTCTCTTTCTTCCTCTTCTAAGTTGAATGCTTTTACTTGCTCTTTATTTTGGTCTTTTGGATTTACTTCAATATTACTAGGAAGTGTTACTTGGGGTCTATTACTTAATGAATTTGTTATTTATCTCAATTGATTATTAATATTTGTTATTGTAGCTCCTTGACTTTGTAACTAATTTCCCATTTGTAACACCACTTCCTTTTATAGACAGCCTTTTCTCCATAGATTGTGGATTACTGTTAAAATATGGAGGATACGTAGGTCTATAATTACTATTCCCTTGGTTGTTCTAGTTTCCCAAGGGGTTTACTTGGCTGTTCCCCCATTGTTGATTATTACCACCTGAAGTACTATTCCAGTCAAAGTTGGGATGATTCTTCTAACCTGGGTTATAATAGTTTGAATATGAGTTATTATGCTTGTTGTTTATGAAATTAAAAGTTTCTCATGATGCATGAGAATCTACAATTTGACCTAGTGAATTCTCTCCAATCATTGCAATTGGTTGACAAAAATTCATTCCAAATTGGTCTAACTTCCTTGAAGTTGAAGCAACTTGATTTGCTAACATTGCAAAAGCATCAAATTCATGAATATTGGCTACTTTATTAGGATTTACCCTTTTAGAAGGCCATCAAAAATTTTTAGTAGCCATCTCTTCCATTAAAGCATAAGCGTTATGAAATGGTTTTGACATCAATGAACCACCAGCAGTGGCATCGATAATAGATCTCATAGATCTAGCTAATCCATTATAAAAGGTTTGAATTATTAATCAATATGGTATAACATGGTGTGAACACTTTCTCAGTAGTTCTTTAAATGGTTTTCATGCTTCATAAATAGATTATCCTTCAAACTGACAAAAAGATTTAATATCATTTCTAAACTTCTCAATTTTTTATGGTGCAAAATATTTAACAAAGAATTTCTGCGCTAAATCACCCTAAGTTCTAATAGATCCATGTGCTAACGAATGTAACCGTATCTTAGCCTTATTCCTCAGTGAGAAAGAAAAAAATCTAAGTCTTATAACATCATCTGATACACCATTATATTTAAATATAACACACAATTCTAGAAAATTGGCAAGATGTAAATTTGGATCATCAGTTGGTGCTCCCCCAAACTAATTATTTGATTCCATATGGATAATAGTAGGTTTTCTGTTTAAATGAATTAGCCGCTACAGTGGGTTTTTGAATACTGCAATGAAGTTAATCCATCATAGGGTTTGCATAATCTCTTAAAAGTCTAAACTTTCAATGAATTTCAACATTTTGATTATTTTGATTTGCCATTTCTTGAAATTTTTTATTTTTTCAGCATTTTTTAATTTTTTTAATTTTTCTAATAGTTCTCTCTAATTCAGAATTGTGGGGAACTAGTTCTGTGGAACCTGAACTACACATACATTACTATGAAACACATAAAATTAAATAAATAAGCACAAACCAAAACCTTATATAAAAACAACACTACAATATTCCTATAAAAAATTTAAAAATTTAAATAGGACTTTATAAAAATAGAAATTTACTTTCTAAAAATTTCTTCAAAAATTTTGCAATTTCAATAATTTTCCCCGGCAACGGTGCTAAAAACTTATTCCTAGTTGTTTGTATATGTTAATGTGATGTATGTGATTATATTCTTAATTTTCTTAATTATAATTCTTACTTTGCAATGGAGCCAAAAACTTGATCCCAAGCAAAACTTAGGTAAATTCGTGACATTGAAGCAAATAAGAATACAATTATTATATTTAATATGGGATACTACGCAAGTATACATATCATTATCAAGTAATATAGGAATTTTTGAGTAAACCCCGAATATTGAACCCACGGGAAAAATACAATATGCAACTTTACAAAATAGTAGAAACTAGATAACAAAATTCTACTTAGCAAAATATTCTTACTTAAACACTAGATGTTATAATAGGAATGAAAGTTTGATTCTTTTTGTAATTTTTTATAATTGAAAATAAAGTAAGCAACTAATTAAATTAACTAGATATTTGAAAGATGAAGGCAATATAAATAAAACATATTTTTCCTTATCATAAATCAATAACAAGTACATGAATTAAGTTTTTTAAGTATTCTAATTGTGTTGTGTCAAATAGGATTAATAATATTCTTTACCCTTACTAGAGATGCTATAAAGAACATTGGTTAATCTATAGTTTGAATAGTCTTGAAGAAGGGTTAAGTAATGAAGATACTAGCTCTTACTCTAGATTTGCCTATTCTCCCTCCACCTAGGGGGCTAATATCTCGTATCAAAACCTAAAACTATAAACCAAATTGGGTGCTTTGGTCTGTCACTCTAAAGTCCTCTAATTCTACATTCTTCAAAGTATTTTCCTTATTTATTTGCACTCAACCCCATGAACTACAATCTCATCCATGAAATCAAATTTGATTCTTACTATTTGTTGACTGAGACAATTTCATCTCTGATCTTACATTTTCTCACAACAATATTAACCTCTTAATTGGCCAAATAAAGAAGTAAATGAATTACAAGGTTTAAAATCATTACAACTTCTTCCAACATTAAAGACTAATACTTCACACAGCTTCTCTCCAATACTTAATCATTTATCATTTTAAGAAAAAATATAAAGAAAAATACTCAAAATTCATGAAAAAAACATAACCACACTTGAGTTTGAAAGTATAAATCATGCACACAAGTAAGAAGCTAAATTAAAAGCAAGAAGCTAAATTAAAACCAAATTTAGTTACTGACCAAAAGAAAATATGTTGAGATTTTCATATCTATTTTATACTATTTTTTGATGAAATTGCACTTTAAAGAAAGATATTTTTGATGTTTTGTTGTAGGAATGATGAATTAGGGTCATTGGAGCAAAAAGATGCAAAAAGGAGCGAATTTGGAGCGAAAAGGGCCAAAATGTGAAGAATTGAACTAGGGCGCCGACGGGGCCATCGACCCCGTTGCGGTGAGATTTTCTCGAGACTCTGGAATTAATTCATTAAGAAGGTCTGCCGACAGCGCCCTTTGGGCCGCTGAGGCCGCTGACGGTAAGCTCGGCGGTTATGCCCAATCAGACTTTGGATAAGCCAAATTTTGAAGGGATGCTTAGGCAACTTTTGGGATAGCTCATCCACAACTTTAAAAGAAGATTTTGGCCAAAAATAGCGAGGAGAATAGAGTTCTTGGAGGTTAGAAAGGTTCCATGAGTGTTTTCTAGAGTGTAAAAATTGTGAGGAATTCTTTGAGAGATTGTAAGAGTGGAGGGAAAGTGAGAGATTTCTTCCTCCTTGCTGCTTTGAAGAAGAATTCTGTTTGCTGTAAAGAAAGGAAGAGATTCAGAGGAACTTCGAGGAGTTTTCCTGGGGAGAAATTAGAGATAAGTTTATTTATTATTGTAGCTTGTATGGCTTTGATTTTATATATGAATTACGAGTTTTGTTGTGTTTTCCCTATGAGAACTGAGTAATTTTCTTTGTCTTTCTTCTTGTCTTGAGATTTGTGAAATGGTGATTTGAATTGGTGAAGCCAT
>NW_018248993.1:96027-97004 GCF_001263595.1 Phalaenopsis equestris
CAATTCGGTCCTATCGTTTGGGTGCTAAAGTGTAGATGTTAGCCCTCAGGTGAGGGGAATGTGGGAGCTCTGAAGTGAGAGCCGGTATCCTCCCAGCCTAGCCGTAGATTCAGTAAACAAGCGTAGGATTAGTCAATGTTCTTTATTTCTGGACCAAAGGGTAAAGAATATGTATGCTCCTATTTGGCATAATATAATTTGAACTAATTCACTTTATCCATTCACTATAATTTCTTGACAAGGAGAATGATGCTTTCTTATATATTGAATATCACATTTGAACCTTCATTAGTATATTTAATTATTTAATAGTTATTAAAATTACATATTTATTTCAATTGCCTATTAGTAACATATAAGAAAATTGAACTTCGTTGTTGTGATTAAAGTATTGCTTTTCTAAGGTCTTCGTTCGTAGTTCTAATCTTACTCTCTATGGGATCGATATCTAGGATTCCATTAGAGCCCTATATTACTTGAGTGATATGTATACTTGAGTTGATAAGTGTGACTTTACAATTATTGAATATTTATTACGTCCATATTTTTCTTATATTTTTCTGCATATATAAAGTCGTGGTCAACTCTTTTGCGCTGTTGCCGGAGAGTGAGTAAACAAAAATCACAATTAGAGTAACATACATATTAGGATTATTAGAAAATTTTTACTTGAATTGCAACTTATTTTCATATTTAGTTACTTATTTTATTGTGTACTGATTTCAAATTGTATGCATAAATTTGGACCTGAATATCTTATACCCTACAATTCAGAATTAGAACGCACTATTAAAAAGATTAGAAAATTGAGAAGAGAACCTAGAAATTCTTATACAATGGAAAACAACATGAAAATCAAGGAATAGAGAATGAACACCAACCTAGACCCCTACGAGATTATGCAAATCCTACAGCAGATAAAATTCACTTATCTATCCAAAATCCTGATGTAGCTGCTAATTCATTTGAGCTTAAAC
>NW_018248993.1:98659-100115 GCF_001263595.1 Phalaenopsis equestris
TTTTGGAAGAGCCTTATGTGATTTGGGAGCCAGCATTAATCTTATGCTTCTATCAATTTTCAAAAGATTAGGATTAGGAGAAGTCTCACCTACTTCTATAACTCTTCAGTTAGCAGATCATTCAGTTACATATCCTAAGAGAGTTATAGAATATGTGTTAGTAAAAGTTAATAAATTTATCTTTCCTGTGGATTTCATTGTTTTAGATAATGAAATACTTATTATTTTAGGGAGACCATTTTTAGCTACTGGAAAAGCTATGATAGATGTTCAAAAAGGAGAATTAACTATGAGAGTTAATGATCAAGAGGTAACTTTTAACATTGCAAAATCTATGAAATACCCGGCTGTTGAAAGAGATAATGAATGTTTTTGCATGGAAATTAGTGAACATCTATTGAAGGAACATTTTGAAGAGAAAGAATAACTTTAAAAGAGTGATGAATTTATTCTGGACGAATTAGAAAATGAAGAATTAGATTATGTTCAGGAAAGATTTGAGATGTTAGATATTACAGAAAATGCTGATAAGAATCTAGTTTCGTCAATTATAAAACCACCTAAAGTTGAGTTGAAAATATTACTGAGCCATTTAAAATATTTGTTTCTGGGAGACTCGTCTATGTTACCTGTTATTATATCTTCAGAATTAATTGATTTGCAAGAGCAAAGACTGTTAGATACATTAAAAAGATATAAGAAAGCTTTTGGTTGGACCTTAGCTGATATTAAGGGAATCAGTCATTCGATCTGTATGCACAGAATTATATTAGATGAACAATGTAAACCGAGAGTTGATCCACAAAGGAGATTAAATCCAATGATGAAAGAAGTAGTTAAGAAGGAAATTTTGAAATGGTTAGACACTGGAATTATATACCCTATTTCAGATAGTGCATGGGGTAAGTCCAATTCATTGTGTACCTAAGAAAGGAGGAGTGACTGTTGAAACAAAAGAAAATAATGAATTAATACCTATCAGACAAGCTACTGGTGGCGTATTTGCATTGATTATAGAAAATTAAACACTGCCACTAGGAAAGATCACTTCCCTTTACCTTTTTTAGACCAAATAGTATATAGACTTGCTGGGCACAAATATTTTTATTTTTTAGATGGATATACCGACTACCATCAAATTCCTATTTCTCCTAAGGATCAAGAAAAGACAACATTTACTCTTCCTTTTAGAACTTTTGCTATTCGAAGAATGCCTTTCGGATTATGGATTGAAAGTATTTTGGATGATTTCTCTGTATGTGGAACATTCCAGAGATGTATGATGTCCATATTTAGTAAATTAATTGATGATGGATTGAAAGTATTTATGGATGATTTCTCTGTATTTGGAACATCATTTAACGCATGCTTAAATTATCTTGAAAAAGTTTTAAAGTTATGCGAAAGAATTAATTTTGTTCTGAACTGGGAGAAATGTCAATTTATGGTTGCAGGA
>NW_018248993.1:103001-103717 GCF_001263595.1 Phalaenopsis equestris
AATTTATAAGGAAAAATTAAAGTTATGGCATGATCGCAAGATTAACCAGAAGAACTTTGAACCCGGACAAGAAGTTCTACTTTACAACACTAGGCTGAAGTTATTTCTTGGAAAATTGAAGTCTCGTTGGTTAGGTCCCTTTACTGTACTCAAGTTTATCCTTACAGAGCTGTTGAAATTGAATATCAGAAAATGAGAAATAGATATAAAGTAAATGGACACAGATTAAAATCATATTATGAGGGTAAAAGACCAAATTTTAAAGAGGTTTTAATGATCAGTCAACCTGAATGACACCTGAATAGGTCGAGCTGACGATGTTAAACCAAGCGCTTTATGGGAGGCAACCCATAGTTATCTTTAATTTTACTGCAATTATAGTAGTTTTTATTTGAAATTATCGTTAGTTTGTGGTAGTATTAAGCTCTACTACTCTTATTTACTCTTGAATCATCATAAAATCCATTGAGAAAAATTAGAACGCATTCAGACCAGAGCGAAACTGTGCAATTTTTGCCTTGGGCGCCGATGGCGCGCCGGTGTCGCCCTCGTAGCCGCCGACGGCGGGTTTTTCTCGAGAGTCCAGGTAAAATAAATACAGAGGGTTGGCGGAGGGGGGCGCGCCCTCAACCCCGCCAACGGTGAGACTGGCGAGATGGCGGTTTCTTGGGTTTGAATTGCGGTTTTTGGCGGTTTTTGGGCTGGAGTTACCCTTT
>NW_018248994.1:0-796 GCF_001263595.1 Phalaenopsis equestris
TATATATATATTATAAATATTATTTTTAGATAGAATAAAATTCATTAATAATATTGATACACTACCAATTTTTATCATCCGACGTGAATCTCGAGACATATGCGGATTCTGAAATGATGTCTAGAGTTCCAATTTCAACACTTATAGTCAAACTGACTAGTTCAATGAGACAGACCTAATGATATAAAAGTTAGTCCAATTTGAATCAAATCAAGTTCAGATCAAATCATTAAACCACCCTTGAAAGATTTCTAGACACATTTGGAAGGTCAAACAAATGTCGACACTAACAAGTAGATACTCGAATCAAACGTCTCGACAAGAAAAATCCAACGAGCCCAAGAACACTCAATTATGACATCATTAAGACACTCGAATCAACGCCGCATGATCAAATGAAACTCTCTTGACCTTCCGATTAAATGATTTATATTTTTGCATTAATTATACACATAACACTATAAATAGACTCCCACCTCTCATATGAGGGGAAGCTGAAGTCGAGACAGAGAGTCTGGGGCATTAAGGAGAAGTTACAGCTCTGCATCACCGCTAATTGTCGTCGACTACCGCCAACCTCCGTCGTGGACCACAACCGACCGTTGTCAATCGCCGAAGACCACTATCAATCGAAGTCGATCTCTGTCAACCGTTATCGACCACCACTAACCATCATCAATCATCACCAACCAGACGTCATCAATTGACGTTGTAGTCTAAAAAATATAGTTACTTATTCTCGTCTGTCGCCTTTTAACAATCCTAATCATGTAACCATAAGACAATAAGGATTTGA
>NW_018248995.1:0-765 GCF_001263595.1 Phalaenopsis equestris
AACTTGGCTTGATTCGCAGAAAAGCAAACCAGACCAGAAGGATATGAAGAAAATGCGAAGTTTTTTTTTTTGTTTTTTTTGAGTTTAGGACCCACTGCGAGACTTATAGAAAAGCAAATAAAACCCCTAGGGGGAAGGAAATGAAAAGTTTAGGATTCTATGACCCAGTGCGGGACCTAGAAAAGCAAAATCATCCCCCGAAGGGAGACAGAAATGCAAAGTTTAGGAGTTTTAGGACCCAGCGCAGGACCTATAGAAAAGCAAAACCATCCCCCGAAGGGAGAAGGAAATGAAAAGTTTAGGAGTTTAGGACCTAGTGGGGGTCCTATAGAAAAGTAAAATCATCCCCCGAAGGGAGACAAAAATGCAAAGTTTAGGAGTTTAGGACCCATTGCGGGACCTAACCCTAAATATATCTAATTAACCTCATTAAGCCTTACTTACATTAGGCTTAATCAAACATAAACCTCAATTAGGTCTAACTCTAATTAGACCTAATTAGTTACATTAAGCCTTACTTACATTAGGCTTAATCAACTTAAACCTCAATTAGATATAACCTAATTAGATCTAATTAACCTCATTAAGTTTTGCTTACATTAGGCTTAATCAACTTAAACCTCAATTAGGTCTAACCCTAATTAGGCCTAATGTCGGCGCTATTTTTGGTGTGGGGTTTGCCCATATGAAGCTGTCGGTCATCGGAATTGAAATCCCGTTGCCCTCTTCGAAAGGACGTTTTTAAAAATTTTAGTTTTGAAAAAG
>NW_018248996.1:0-848 GCF_001263595.1 Phalaenopsis equestris
CAAATTTATGCACTGCATCAAATATAATCGAGTAATTAGATTAAAATTTCTTCGACATATTCATAAATTATGGGGGCAGGAAAGAGAGCAAGCGTTATTGGAATGTTTAGGGAATTAACATACCATTCACTATTTTGATCAAAATTTAATTAGAATTAAAATTTAAAATTTTAATTTTATTTTAAGATGTGCACAGTAAAATAATAAATTCTATTATTTTCTTTTATGCAAAACACTTTAAATTTAAATAAAATATTAATAACAAATTTTTGTTAAAGATAAGCTTATCATTTTCTTTCTAAATATATTAAATTTCAACCATCACTATTAACAACAAAATCTAAAGGATTTGTAGAAGATATTTGTATCAAATAAATATTCTAAAAAAATACCCAAAACATTTCTATTTATAAATCAAGCAACATCTTTCATCTATTTTTCAAATTCTGACTCAAATATTAAAGGTCATTTCATATTTTTTTATTTTTATCAAATTCATAATAATTTGATAATGACACATACTTAGGCGGTGTTTGGCTGCATCAAGAACTTATGTTAAGCAGAATTTACTAAATTCAGATTTATCAAATCAATTTTTTATGATGGGAAGCTTCAAAGCTACGGACTATAAATTCATCAGCGACTCAAATTTAATAAATTCGTAATAACGTGAACAAGAAGACAAAATGCGGGAAAAATTAGATAGAACACGAGAAAAATAAATTTAAAGAAGTGTTATATTTAAAATTTAGTTTTTGATATTTTGTTGGATTTAAGTTAAATTCGTTGTTAAATTTATCTATTAATAGCTATAAGCTATTGAACACAACCTTAATTTGTAAATAGTA
>NW_018248997.1:0-393 GCF_001263595.1 Phalaenopsis equestris
CCCCAATAGGTGTGGTGTGCTGGGTAAGCACACCGGGTGTATTGACGTTGACCGACGAGATCAAAAAAACCAATACAGAGTCCTAAGTCAACAAACATTGAAGGAGTAGAGGATTGAGTGACAGTTGTTTCTGCTAGGGAATAATAAATACTCTCACTGGAGAAAAGAAAAGAGATTCAAGAAATAACCAAAAAAATTGATGATTGAGGCGGAGACTCGATTTCAAATTCAATGTTTAATTTTAATTTCAACATTGATAATTCAAGAGAAGTAGATTGTGTGAGAGGATCGAATCGAGATGGAAAGTACAGGGACTTACATCCAACTCAAAATGGTGACAACAGTGCAAAGGACCACAACCATTAAGGACATTACGCCAAGGAGAAAGACTAT
>NW_018248998.1:0-498 GCF_001263595.1 Phalaenopsis equestris
ATATGTATATATATTTAAAAAAAAAAACCGCTCTCTCATATCCTTATCACATCGTTCCACCTCCTCTCGGGTTTTTCGCGAAATGGGCATCTCGTGCCCTAGCTTCCCGCCGCCAACTTCTCCTCACCGGCGAAGGAGGCCACCGACACCCTCTACTTGCCAGAAAAACTCCCCACCGTCGACTCTCCTCCCATCCTTGCCTCCTACCTGCAAAGGAGAGAGATCACCTAGAGTCTCTCTCCCATTTCCATCGCGAAACACCTCAGCCTCCTACCTGCAAAGGAGAGAGCTCACCTGGAGTCTCTCTCCCATTTCCATCGTGAAATGCCTCTCTCTCTCCCCTGTCGATCGATTCGCAAAGTCCTCCGTCGTTAGCGCCGCTCGTCGCCGGTATTGCTCTGCTTGCCGCTCCTCTCTCTTTCTTCTTCTTCTTCTTTTTTTCTTCTTCTTCTTCCTCCTCTCCTTTTTTCTGTTTCTTCTTCTCCCTCTTTTTTTTGT
>NW_018248999.1:0-376 GCF_001263595.1 Phalaenopsis equestris
ATATCATTATTTCAATTTTTTAAAAAAAAAAGTGAAACACCTTTCTTCATGCATAACTAAGGTGGAATTTAGAAAAAAATTTGAAGTTTAGGTGCTAGATATGTGAATACAAATATAAGAATGATTGGTATTTATGTAAATTTTACAAAAAATAAAAAAAAAGGGGCATTTACATACATGCCATCCAATTCTTATGCTTTTACATATCTAACCCCTAAACTTTTATTACTACATTTATACCGACCAAATCTTTCATATCACATCAAAAAAAAATCCCACTATTTTAACTTTCAAGAAGTGAAACGCACCCCTTCATGCACAACGAAAGATGGCATGCATGAAAAATAGAAGTTTACGTGTTAAATATGTAAATACA
>NW_018249000.1:0-1238 GCF_001263595.1 Phalaenopsis equestris
CTCACATGGTATGCATAGATCTTGAGACAATCTAACGGCTAAAATAAGATGATTAAAATACTCAATACTATTCTTGTTAGAGCAAGGTTAAAGTTGTAATATGAAATTATCATTTTTTTTATCTTTTATAAATAGAAGAACCAAGGGTTCTTAGAATCTCTTCTCTCAACAATTTATGTAGGGACAACTCTCTCATCTTCCCCTCTCTTGTAATCACCCCTTTCTTAGTGGAATAAGAGGGACCAAAGTGCTAGGGAACATCCCTCTTTGCCCCCACAAGCTAAGCCTTCCTCTTACTCTCTCCCTCCCCCTCTCTCTCCCTTCTTCTTTCTCTCTCTTGATTCATACACTCTATTACTTGGGCATGATTCAACAAAATTGAACTCAACATCCTAAAAAGTGCGGTGAGTGTGAAACAAACTATCAACAAGAAGATGAGCAACACTGAAAAAAAAACTCTTCAAAAAGACTCTTAGTAAAGGGTATGTAAGGCAAACTATTACCGAAGCAGATTCACTATTCCTCACCCCTTGCATTCTCTAAGAAACTCCATCTCTTTCCTCGTAGATTTGCCCCCCAACTTTAAGATCTAGAGATTGCTTGCACTTCGTCCTCACTTTTGCGCACTAAATTTACACCAATAGTCTCCCAGCTGGTTTAATTCTTCCTCGCGTGGAGATCTGAATTGACCATCTCATAGCCGGTTTTCTCATCAATCATCGCTTTTCTCGCTGCTGATTGACACTCTCTCTGCAGAAATCTTGATGGGCCGACCGCGGCTCCGATACCCTTTGGCCGACCACCTACCTCCAACCGGCAATATGAAAAACACAAAAGATTTACATACATACCACTCAATTCATATGTATGCATCAAGTCGGCCATCAATTGGCCGACAACTTCACTCCTCCGCCCGGCCACCTCCTCACTTCGGTTGCCCGCCCACCGCCCAACCACCTTATTGCTCTGCTCGACCGCCCACTAGCTACCATCTCAATACCATAGAAGATTTACATACATACCACTCAATTTGTATGTATAAATCCACCGACCACCTACTAGTCAACTTCACTCCTTCGGCCAACAACCCACAAGTAGACCACCCCAAAAAATAAAAAATTTACATACATATCATTCAACTCATATGAATGCATCCCATCGGTCACCCACTCATCGACAACTTCACTCCTCCGGTCGGCCACCCACTTACTGACCTCGAAATAAAATAAATAAATAAA
>NW_018249001.1:0-654 GCF_001263595.1 Phalaenopsis equestris
CAATCCCCAATCAGTTTGAAATCTTCAAAAACTTTGTTGATGATCTCCATCTTAGGGCAACTTAATTGGAATTTTCCATCTAGTGTAAATTTGTATTTTCCTGCGCAAGTTGAATTTCAGCGTCAGAGAAGAAAATTGTCGGTTTGCCCGCCTTTATCTAGACTTTTTTTATTAGATTGCAATCATCATTTCCTGCAACAGAATTATGAAAAATTTGTGGGAATACCGCACTATCTGCCAGGTGGAAATGGGAGTTGCGTTTGTGAAGCATTGTAGCATAGGAGGGTTCGCTCACCTCCAGAGTAGGTTCAGTCAAAAGAGAGAAATGAAAAGCTGCCATGAAGAAAGGCACTCAAGACACTGCAAGGAAGCAGCAGACGGCTGGCTTAGACCTGGCTCAGCTGTCAAGCGTGTCGAACTAAGACCCGACGCAGCTGTCGAGCTGATGTTATAGCGCAAGGCCCGCATGAAAACGAAGCACAAATAGACCAGACCGCAGCACGACGAGATGACTCAACGAACACGGCGCACAGTTCTGCCGCTAGAAACGCGACAACGATGGAGGCGATAGACGACGTGAGAAATCCGTGCAACAGACGCTAGGGTTCGTCGTGAGGTGAAACCCTAACAGAGCGGAACTCGAGCAAAGTATAT
>NW_018249002.1:0-2124 GCF_001263595.1 Phalaenopsis equestris
TTCAAATCAAACTCAATCAATTCAAACAAATTTTAATCGTGCCCCAGCTCAACTGAAAATCGACTCATTAAAAACCCTACCCATAGACAAAAACTTGTTAAAGAGGACTGCGGAGAAGTTGATCCGATGCGGATATGAGGGTGGATTAGGCCATTGCATAATAAAGCCACGCTATTTTTAAAAATATGCAGTTGTTATGTCCATTAGATTATTTTAATTAAAATAGTTATTATAAATCTCAATATCATTTATTTATTTACCGGTAGATAAATACATAAATAATCAATTATGCTTTATAATATTCGAGCAATGATGTTAAGGTTTCTTCTCATTAAAGCAAGAAAGCAACCTCTATAGAAAACTTCAAACCTCTTCCTCACATACCATCGTAGCTTTACAAAAATGCTAAAAACAACTGTCTCAGGCACATTTAAATGGAAGAAAACATTTGGCATTTTCAAGAATAAAATGAATAAAAATGGCACGTTTCAAATCATATATCATATTTTGGCCAGTTGTTTTACTTGTACTTGTGGAAAAAACAATGGTCCATAGCCCCACATTAATGCCATTTTAATTTTTTATTACATTATGAACCCCAATTTTTATATATATATAATCATTTATAATCCATAGATAAAATATAATTTAAATATCTTCTCACTACATTAACTCACTGAAATCTTTTATTTTTTAAATCTTATTCATAGATTAATGATAATATTCATATAACCTTGACATTATATATTCTTTGGCTGAGAATCATAGATCAATTACCCAAAAAATTATGAATATTTATGTATGTGTTGCATTTAATTTTCTCTTGGACATCAAATGGAAAAAAAAAAAAAAGAGAAAAAGTAAATGTGTAATTGTTGGAAAAATGTGCTTCTTGGACAGCTATCTGTTTGACATTTCATACCACCACTAAAGTTCCATCTGAGAAACTACTTTCTAAAATTTTTTTGTGATGAGAAGCTAATTTTTTCAAACATACATAAAAATATGATGGAGGTAAAAAGAATTTTATGTAATTTTTTAAGAAAAAAATATATTTATATTTTCCATCACAGTTTTCTAAGAAATTTATTTTTCCACTACTTTACAATCAAATTTTTTTAAGGTTTTGTATGGGGCAGCTACAGCTTCTCAGTTTTTCAGTTGTAGTTGCGCTGTCCCATGAAGCTGCTGCTGGGAAGCTGATTGTCTGTTTGAGTTGTATGAAAACAGTTGTAAGACAGTTATTTCTAGAAAAATGATCATTTTGCACCTGTTCAGTAAAGTTATTTAGACAAAACTCTGACAACCACAAATTTAATACTTCTGAATCACAAATTCATTTCAAAACAGAACAAAAGTTCATATACTATAATAAAACAAAACAATGAACACAACATTAAAATCAATTAAAAAATAGGAAAGGATGATAGTACAGGTGTAGCAAAAGAATTCAGGTTGCCAGTTCCATTGCCCACGTTCCAAAGCAATGTAGGTTGCTCGGATATAAATAGAGAACCCCACTGCCTGAGAAGAGTAGAACTCTGAAATACCTAAATGGATTGCCTTTAATGATGTATTTCATCGTCACGCCTTGTATATATGGGACATTTACGAAGATACCACACAATTCTCGTGTGTTTACATATCTAACATCTAAACATTCAAATTTAGAAGCATAACAGTTAAATCTTTAACACCAAATCAAAAATGCCATAAGCACTTCCATTTAGAAGTGAAATACACATTTGAATACATAAAGTTATGACACGGAGGATGTAAACATTAAACTTTGAGTGCTAGATTTACATACATATCACTCAATTCTTATTATTCCCATATCTTAACACCTAAACTACATTTTTTATATACACGTTACCTAAGCATGAAAACGTGTATTTTCATGAGTCAAGATCCAACATGAGTCCTCTCCAGACAAAAAATCAAAAAAATAAAAAAATAAAAATAAAAGGTGGAAAAAGAGCAAACCTAGGATTGAATCAGAAATCAGAAATTGGGTGGTATGTACATAAATCTTTTTCATTTTTTTACGTTTTTGCTGTAAATAAAAAAAGTTGAATGGTATGCAAGTAAATTTTCCTTCTTTTTTTTTTTTTTTTTTTTTTT
>NW_018249003.1:0-2538 GCF_001263595.1 Phalaenopsis equestris
GAATACATGAGTTAAAAGTGTAAATATTAAATTTTGGATGATAGGCATGTAAATACATAAGAAGTTGTGACATGTATGCACATTTCTCAAGAAAAAAAATAGCAAGTAACGAACCGCTGGTTGTAAGACTTTTCTATGGCAGAAACGAGAAATTTTGAAAAGGTTTTTTTCTGAACAATATTTTACTAAATGATGATAATAAAAAAAAAAGCCTTAGAGGCATGTTGCATGTTTAAAGGGCATGACCCATCTTCAAGTGACTCATTTAATGGAAAAATTATTCTATAGGGACACCATATGCAGAAATGTATGCAGTATCTGATCTCCACCTCTCATCACTGCAAACATGTATTTCGGTGGCCCTCATTTAAATTTTTTTTTTTAATATATATATATATATAATAGTGATCACGGTTTTTTGAACAATAGTTTTTTCCTCAACATCTTTACAGCTGATTCTTCAAACAGATGCAACTACCCCAAATAGACCCTGAGTTTGCATTTTGAAATCCATGAGAATTCCAATAACACGAAGTGTAATACAAAATATGTAAATTTACTTGCACTATGTAGTTATCAGTATTAAGAGTCTCATTGGGTTGGCTGCAACTATTTGAAGTAGTAGTTGTGAATTTAGTGTAGAACAAACTCTTATTCTAAAAACTATGACGAGTATTAAAAAGAAAATTTTCAAAAAGTTAGATTGCGGATTTCTAGGCCATCACACTTGCCAAGATTAGCTAGGTCAGGTTGCAAACAAAACTTTTCATTGCAATTTAAAAAAAAAAAACTGACAAATTTGTTTTGTCAAACACAAACAAGTGTGGTGCAGCACTGCACTACCATCACACCAATGCTCCAAGCACACATTAAGGGTGCGTATATATATATATAGTTAGAGTACAATATTTGTAATGGGATTGTTTACATATTGTTTTTTCATGTTATATTTTTTAGAAAATAATTTTGTATTACTTATATTCTCAATTTTGAAACTATTTATATTTTAAAAAAACCTTACTAATTTCTTATGCATTAAATTACAATATAAAAATGCACAAGCACAATATCTAAAGATTTTGGATCAATAATTTAGTATATAAATGAGTTTGTTTATCCAATAAAATATTTGAGAAAGAACAAAATTTCATTTAATAATAAAGTTTTAACTATTAAATGATTAGTTACTATGATTATACCATTATAATCATATAAAAATTATTGGAACTTGTCCACTTCTACATTCAGGAGAAATGACATGTGACCCTAGTGTTTGGTCTTTTCTTGTGGTCCTCATAAGCTCCTTATTCTTCTTAGTTATTGTCAAACTTATATTTGTTTTCTTGCTCTGTTTAGTTTTATTTATAAAAAATATTATAAGAATATAAAGGAACAATATAATCAAAGGAGGTGCATCTGATATATATTATAAAAATTTAATCTCTTCCTATAAAAAAAAATATAATATTAAATTTAGTTAAATATAAAATATATGTACATAAAATTATTCTTTATGTGCCCTGTGTTAATAAGTTATTAGATATTAAGACTCAGTTTGAAGTAGATACAATGATGCTTAAAATTTGTACCACTATAAGTAATGAGCTATTATGTTAAAATCATCATTATGCATAAATGAAGGCTCTATAGTTTAAGTTAATCTCGAATCTATTTGCTTTATGCTTGATTAATGACAATCAAGTTAATAAATATCTTTCATGCTTCTACTATCAACCTACTTAAATTTTTGATCTATTGGCTTTACATCAATTTATTGCTAACCTCCAACTTATCTTATGGCAAAATTAAAACAATGTTGCTCTACATGCTATAAAGACATTAGGGCACTGTGATCTCTAAACTCTAAAACTTGAGATAAAATTTTTTGCATGAAATGAAAAAAAATTGCTTTAATTAGATGGTCCAAATTACTTACATAATAAACATAAATATAATAGTATATACAATAAGTAAATATTTGTGTATATAATTTTGCTTGAATTTCTCTCAAATTATTAAATTCACTATGATCTATTTTTTAATTATTTACATGAACTTGTATCACCATATGCCCACTCCACCTTACATTAATTTTAAGTTTTTAAAGAGAATATTTTTTATTACAAAAATATTATTCATTAAGAAAATTCTTGTAAATGATAGTGGTTTCTCTGAAATATAATTGGGGTATGGTGAATGCATAGTCAGTTGACGAATATAAAAACATCTACAAAAAGATTTCTATCTTATTTGAACTCCATATGTAGATGTTTCAATACCTAATGGAAAGATGAAAAATACTTCTAAATCCTGTAACAACATTTGATATTATAAGTATATTTTAGAGAAGGATGTACAACTAAAAAACATCCAATAAAAAAATAATGCATAAACATATTGAGTTAATTATTTAAGTCAGATTCAGATGAAAGTTCATATAAGAGAAATAATGTAACCAACATAATGGAATACTATTCATCAGACATGCTTGGTGGTCATGACATAAGTTCGTGAGTTATGTAAAATAATATAATAGTT
>NW_018249004.1:0-20528 GCF_001263595.1 Phalaenopsis equestris
TCCTTATATTAAATAGGGGAACTTGTCGGCCAAATGTTGGTTTTACGGACCAAAACGGATGTCATAACTTTCTTTAGTTTATTTGATCGAGTCTCACCCTCAATTCTTGTGTTCATCCTTCGAGATAGATACAGGATTTGAGGTAAAGCGCTCTTTCATCTAAACTATGAAAATTATAGGGTCAGTTTGACTTCATCTTTTTCAAAACTAAAATTTTTTTAAAAAAACATCCTTCCGAAGTGGGCAATGGGATTTCAATTCCGATGACCGACGGTTTCTTATGGGCAAACCCCACACCAAAAATAGTGCCGACAATAGCAAGTAAAAGCCATTCAACTTAGAAGCGGAAGAGAGTTGAAAGGTAGGATTCAAAAAGAAACTGAAGTAGAGAGAGAAGAAATTGAAGAATCAAGGGAGAAAGCTCCAAAAGATTCTGAAAGATTGATTTCTCCACTTAAAATTAACTTAGAAAAACCACTACCTCCATTTCCTCAGAGACTTTGTCAATCTTCGTCAACAAAAGTTGGATAAGTAATTTTCAAAATTTTTGGAAAATTTTAAGAAGCTTACAGTTAATATTCCATTTGTTGAGTTTGTTGAAGCCTCAAAAAAAATGCCAAGCTATGTAAAGTTTATGATGGATATTCTCAGTACAAAAAGGAAGCTTGAAGATAATGAGACAATTGCACTTAGTGAGGAGTAGAATGCTATAATTCAGAAGAAGCTTCTTGAAAAGTTTAAAGATCCTTATAGCATTGCAATTCCATGTGTAATTTATCTATCCTATTCATTTCATTGTGCTAGATATGGAGGAAGATGAAGAGATACCTATCATTTTGGGGAGACCTTTCCTAGCTACAGGAAGAGCAATTATAGATGTGCAGAAAGGGGAATTAACAATACTCGTCAATGAGCAAACTGTTAATTTTAACATTTCAAGATCAATGAAGTATCCTGCAAAAGGTAAAGAAGATGAATGTTATAGAATGGATGTTATAAGATATCTGACTGAATGTCATTTCAAAACTAATTACGAAGGAAAATTTGAAGTACAAGATTTGGAACACGAGCAAGAAGAGGAATTAGATTAATGTGACGATCTTTTTAAGGAAGATTCAAACTATGTTTGAGAAAGTTTTGAAGTTATAGACACGATATATAAAGATAAATCATTTTGTCCATCAATTGAAAAACCTCCAAAACTTTAGTTGAAGCTACTTCGTGATCATTCAAAATATGCTTTTTTAGGAGATTCCTCAACTTTACCAATTATAATTTCCTTGAAGTTAATGATGGAAGAAGAAGAAAGATTGACGAAAATTCTGAAAAGTTTTAAGAAAGCCTTTGGATGGACAATAGTTGATATTAAAGGATTCAGTCGTTCAATTTATATGCATAAAATTCATATGAAAGAGAACTACATACGTAGGGCCTATCCTTAAAGGAGATTGAATCCTGTTATGAAAGAAAATGTTAAGAAAGAAATTTTAAAGTGGTTAGATGCAGGAATTATCTACCCTATTTCAGATAGTGCAAGGGTTAGTCCAATTCATTGCGTTCCTAAGAAAGGAGCAGTAACTATGACTATGAATGAACATAATGAATTAATACCAACTAAACAAGTTGCAGGGTAGAAAATGTGCATTGATTATAGAAAATTAAAACATGCCACTAGAAAAGATCATTTTTCACTACCCTTTCTAGATTAAATGCTGGATAAACTCGCTGAGCATAAATACTTTTATTTTCTGGATGGATATACTAGTTATAACCAAATATAAATAACTTCTGAGGATCAAGCGAAAACAACTTTTACCAGTCCTTATGGTACTTTCTCTTTTAGAAGAATGCCTTTTGGTTTATGTAATGCCCCTACTACATTTCAAAAATGTATGATGGAAATTTTTTGCGATTTAATTGAAAAAGGGATTGAAGTATTTATGCATGATTTTTCAGTGTTTGGAACTTCATTTGACTCATGTTTAGAACTTTATCAAAAGTTCTGAAGTGATGTGAAGGAACAAATTTAGTCCTTAATTGGGAAAAATATCAATTTATGGTAGCAGGAGGAATTGTATTAGGACATAAAATATCAGACAATTTTATGGAAGTAGATCCTGTTAAAATTGAAGTGATCGCTAATTTACCTTATCCAACAAATATAAGGGAATTTAGGAGTTTTTTAGGACATGTTAGATTCTACAGATGATATATTAAAGAATTTTCAAAAATTACTAAGTCTTTATGCCATTTACTGGAGAAAGATGCAATTTTCAATTTTGATGAGGAATGCCTAAAAGTTTTTAAGTTATTAAAAGAAAAATTAATCACTGCACCAATTATATTTTCACCAGATTGGGGAAAACCTTTTGAACTATGCTTGTAAAAATATTAATGAAACTCAAATGAACAATAAAACCACTGAAAAAGAGTTATTTGCAATAGTATATGCCTTTTATAAATTTTGACCATATTTAATTGGAACTCACTTTGTAGTGCATACAGATCATTCTGCTATTAAGTGCTTAATGAAAAAGAAGAATGCTAAACCTAGACTTATAAGATGGATTCTTCTTTTGTAAAGATTTGATTTTGAAATAGTAGATCAAATGGGGATTAAAAATCAAATTGCTGATCATTTGTCCACACTTGAGTTTGAAAAACCACTCTATTTTGAATAAAAGCACTCTACTTTGTAAAAGAAATTAATGAACATTTTCCAGCTGAAAAATTGTTTAATATTAATGAGTGGCGTGTTCCGTGGTATGCTAACATTGTAAACTTTCTTGTTAGTAATATTACACCCTATGGAATGACATACTAATAGAAGAGGAAACTTATTTCTAAAGGTAAGAATTACTTTTGGGATGACCCATTTTTATATAAACAAGTAAAGGATTTGATTATTCGAAGATGTGTATCATTAGAAGAAACTTATGAAATTATCCAAAAATTTCATAATTTTAATTTTGGGGGACATTCTGGTCTTGATAAAACAGCATACAAAATTTTACAATTTGGATTCTATTGGCCTACTATTTTTAGAGATGTTAATGAATGTATCAAAACTTGTGATAGATGTCAATGAGTAGGTAATATTACAAGAAGAAATGAGATGCCCCTCAATTTATACTAGAAGTCGAAATATTTGATGTTTGGGGATTAGATTTCACGAGACCATTTATACCATCTTTTAGAAATTTATATATACTGTTAGCAGTGGACTATGTATCCAAATGGATAGAAGTTATTGCTTTACTTTGATGTGATGCTCAAAGTGTTGCAAAGTTTTTGAAAACAAACATATTTTGTAGAATTGGGATGTCGAGAGTTATCATAACTGACTGGGAAACTCATTTTAAAAATGTCATAATGGAGAATTTATTAAAGAAATATCATATAAAACATAGAATTGTTACTGCTTATCATCCTCAGACAAGCTTATCATCCTCAGATGCTTATCATCCTCAGACAAGTGGTTTGGTTGAATTATCCAACTGGGAAATTAAAAGAATTAAGGAAAAACCTATGAATCCAAAAAAAATGGATTGGTCAGTCAAACTTGATCATGCTTTATGGATTTATAAGACTGCATATAGAACTCCTATAAGAATGTCCCCATTTAGGCTAATATTTGGCAAAGCTTGTCATTTACCAGTTAAACTTGATGTTGACCTCACTTTTGGTTGGGTCTAGTTTCTTCCTCAGAAGCCTAGGATCTACTCATAGAACAGTCCTATTGACTACTCCTAGAGGACTAGTAATGGAACCCTTGATACACCAAGATAATTTACTATTTAAGGCAGCATGATCAAAGGATTCTTACTAAAAATTTTCAGCCAGGGCAATAAGTTTTGCTATATAATGCAAGGTTAACTTTATTTCTAGGCAAACTTAAGTCCAAGTGGATGGGCTTATTTGTTGTGATAAAAGTTTATCTTTATGGAGCTATGGATATTAATGATCCTAAGACTGATAAAGTGTTTGAAGTGAATGGTCATAGACTGAAACCTTATTTTGTAGGGGATCAGCATAAATTAATGAAAAGATGATGTTGGGTCAACTATAATAAGCACTGGTTACGTCGGGCTGACCACGTTAAACCAAGTGCTTTGTGGGAGGCAATCCATAGTTATATGTGTGTCTTACTTTGAATATTGTTTGTGTGTGATTAAGAAAATTGGGGTAGTATTTTTAACACTATTATGTGTTAGTATTGATTTTAAGACTTTATTTCGTAACCTAAACATGTTATAATGAGAATTTGGACGTTTAGTTGACTGGTGCATAAATGTACACTAGCGCTTAAGTGTGCTTAAGTGCAGCAGTTAAAAAATATGAGCTAAATTAAGATTTTAGAAGGTTTCATCACCAATTGGTTTATAAAAACATGTCAAGGCAGTTCCAAGACATGCCTAGAAGTTATTAGAGAGATTTAGGCCTATAAAAAGAAGGTGTTAGTGATGGAATTCCGCCCTAGATCATTTTCAGCCCTAAAGTCTATAAGAGAGAGAGATTTTGATAAGATGTCTTCATGGGAGATGGATTTCAAGAGGAAGGAAGAGATTCATTAATCAAAGTGCACAAGATATGTATAACGGTTTTTTAACCATTAGTTTCAAAGGAATATCGGAAAATACCAACAAAATTGAAACTACCATGGCTTTACTTGAGACCAAGGTAATTGGGAATCATGCACACCTTAAGCATATAGGATGGCAATTAAAAATGCAATTTAGCCATACTAGTTATATAAAGGAAGTGGATAAGGAGATGTTTCTTAAGCAGAAATGGATTGATGAAGATAGTATCAGAGCTCATCATCACCATCCGTTTTATCAACTTTATATTCTGATTGCCACGGGAGAGACTAACAAAAGACCAGAGTTTGTTTGTTAGGAGTCGTTGTGTTTATGTGATAGTGTTTAAGTCTTAATTTTTAATGTTTATGCTTTTATGTGTTTAATTGTGAATGTTTGTTAAGTGTTTGTGCTTAAAAAATTTTCTCATCCGAGATTATCTGAAGAGAGAATTAAGTGTTATATGTACTTGTAATTGTTTGTGAATGAAAATATACTTTTTTTTTATGTGAAAATTCATGTTTAGCCTCAAATTGAATTGATTTATATAGAAAATTTTGAGAGAGAGGAGAGTTAAAGGAGATGAAAATAGTCATTTAAGTGTTATGACGCCATTTAAAGGTCGTATACTTAGGTAAATATTGCATTTTACTTACATTTAAAATCTCAAAAAAAGTGTGCACTAGTGCCTAAACGCCACATCTTGCACGTAAGCGCGAAGTAACCCGAGAGGTAGGTGCCTAAGTGCCACTTATTCCTGCGTAAGCACACGTTCACGAAACCCGCTTCGCGAACGGTTAAAAGTGAAAAATTAACCTGGAAATTATCATTTTTCACCCGTCACCTTCAACCTCTCAAAATCGTGATGTCATTTTTCACCCGTCACCTTGAACCTCTCAAAATCGTGATTTTGGAGAGCTAGGGCACATCTAAAGTGAGGATTTCTTGGTGGAATCAAGTGAAATTTTCTAGATCCAAGTTCCGTGAGGTAAGAGCTTTACTTCTATGCAAAAATTTTGGATGTTCACCATGTATTTTGAGCACATTTGGAGATATTAAAAAATTCACTATTCATGGTGAAAAATGAGAAAAAGATCTATGGAAATTGCATGGGAAGTGTAGATTATACTTTGGAAGTTTAATTTAGTAATTTAGACTTGATTGTTGAAGTTATTTTTGGAATTTATAAAATTTGTAGAATGACACCAAGAATGAAGAGGAGCAAAGGAAAGAGCCCTTTTGATTCGAGTAAATTTGTTAGTTTGAAGGCTCATTATCGGTACAGTGATGTGTTTTTTTAAGAAGCAAGGTGGATCTGTGGAAGATCTTATCGTTCACCAACAGTGGGAACAATTCTGTAGTTTTTCTACTGTTGGAGTTATATCTGTTGTTAGGGAGTTCTATGCAAACCTCCCTGAAGCTGAAGATGATAGAGTCATGGTTCGAGAAAAGTTGGTACCCTTTTCACTGGAGGTAATTAATTTTTTCTATCATTTACCACAAGATACTTTATGTTTTTATGTGAATTATAGTCAGACTGAGACGGAGCTAGATGAGATTATTTCTTATTTCACTGTTGGAAGAGGACTCTGGAACATCACAAATGAGAGGAGAGTCAAATTTGCCACATCAAAGTTAATTGCACCTTTGAAGCCATGGCACTATTTTTATTTATGCTCGTCTGCTACCAAGAAATCATCTCAGTGAAGTTACCAGAGAGAGAACGACGTTAAATTATTGTATCCAGGAAGGAAAACTCATCAACATAGGAGCTTTGATTTGTTAGACTATCATTAATTCAACCACTGCCGTTACTACTGTAGGTTTGGGATTTGCTTCCTTGATCTTTTCTTTATGTGAATATGAAATATGATAGCTGGGAGGAAGTATTGTTGTCTCTAAAACTTATTGTAAAGGTGAATGTGAAGACTTATTCTAAACATTATATTTTTGGTTGGAAAGGAGGATTTTCAAAGAGTTATAGAATGGAAATGTGTGCTGCTTCTACATCTAGACCATCTACCTCACGTGCTTCTACTTCTAGAGGTGAGTCTACTAAGACCCGAGATTAATTATTACAGAGGATGATGGACAATATTAATTATACTGCTGATAAAGTTCAGAATTTAGAACATTTTGCAGAACATACTAATAGGCACAATAGAAGGAAAAGTGATTATGAAGAGAAATTTCACTCATCTTTGGAGAGCCTCATTAAGGGTAACCAAGCAGTGCAATTTCCTCCCAGTGCAATTTCCTCCATATCCTACCATATCCTAGATACCCTGTTTATGAGCCTGCAGATGTTTGGAATAGCAGTGATTCTAAGAATGAGGAGTAGGACTAAGAGATTTAATTTTATGTTTTTATTATGTTATGGACTATGTAGTCTGGGCTTGCTACATTTGCATTTATATGTTTATTTGGACTATGTGATGTGTGTTGAACTTATGTTTAGTTGTTATTGTGATGTTTGTGTTTTGTTAGTATTTTGTCTTAAATTCTAGGGTAGTAACTGTTCTTATGTGTTTAGTACTGTGTTAGTTAGTTAAGGAATAAATTTAATTCAATATCTTTTAGAAAGTTGAAAATCTTGCTAACTCTAGTTTTAATTTTAAACTTAGAAAACTGTTACCCTGTATTTTTTTTTAAACTTAGAAAATTGTTACCTTGTATTTTTCTTTTATCTTGTTAGTGTGTTGGTTTTTATGTTGAGACTGAAAAACAAAGTTAGAGTGTTTATTTGTTTTTACGCTTGTACCAACTACCTAGAAGTCTATTGAATCTCTACAAGTTGAATTGAAATGAAAATGATAGAAAATTAATCAAAAATTAATTTTACTCCTATTTTTAGTTTTATACTTGTATACTTAGGATATAAAAATTCCTATAAGCATGTTCTTTCAATTTTCATTCTTGCTTATATGTACCTGCAACTAAACTATTTAATCTGTTAAAAATTTATGTTTGGAGGGGAATGAAAAATATTTTCAAAACTTAAATTTTATTTGTTCTCAAATGTGCTACAAGTAGATTTGATTTGAAAAGAAAAATGATCAGGTATATGAAGTTTTATTATGGAAGTAAAATTTGATTTTAGAATTGAGTAAGAAGATTTAGTTGAAATGTTTAGTAATAATGAAAAACTTTAAGTTAAAAGTTTTTAGTGTATAAAATGTTTAATATAAGTAATTATCTTTAGTAAGAAAAATTGTAATTTTTTAAATTTAGAAATTTATACTTTTATTTTTAATACTTAAATTTCTTTTGTTGAAAATAGTTTTCAAAACTATTATTATATTTATAAGTGAAAGATTTATATCAGGACTTTGCTTTAGGAAAGGACAAGTAGAATTCAAAATCATTAAAGGCCTATCCAAATATAGTTATCCTTGCCTGAAAAAAGAAAAAGAAAAAGAAAAGAAAAAGAAAAAGAAAAAGAAAAAGAAAAAGAAAAGAAAAGAAAAAAGTAAGGGAGGAGAAGCTTGAGGATTTGTGCCTAATCAAAAATTTGTTCCTCATTTCAAATTTTTAAAGTTAAGACTTGAGAAAATCTTAAGTTTAAAAATATAATATAGTTAGTACAATTATTTAAAATAAGAATTTTTAAATAGAGTTAATAAAAAAACTAAATTCTAAATTTGGAGAATCTACAATATTTCCGAATTAGATAGGAACTCATATTTTCATATTTCTTAACATTAAAATTTTCTAAACTTTATGTTGGTTTCATTTATTGAATATTTTTTCTAAATTGGACTACTATATTTCTAAATCTAAATTTTAGTAACTCCTAAAGAAACTCATATACATATCATAAAAATTTAGTTTTTAAAGATTGAAGTGTCACTTGAGGACAAGTAACATTTTAAGTTTGGAGGATTTTGATACACCTAAAATATATAGTTTTTTAGATGCATTTTTATACCTATTTTTGAGATATTGTGCTTTAATGGAAGGTATTTGTGTGTTTTTCTTTCAGGTACAAGTAAAAAGGTGAAAAAAGCTGAAAAGAGTGAAAAACAAACAATTCTGGAGCAAAGAGGTGAAAATTGAGCTAAAGAGTTTTGGCGCCAAAGCGCCAGATCCAGCGCTTAAAAGTCGGTTAAACAAACAAGGCCGCGCCTAAGAGCCAGAGGCCATGCACTTAAGCACCAAAGACAGTTATTTGGCAGTTTTCTTCATATCGCCAAATTTTGAAGAGGTATTTGAGGCACCTATTGGCTAAAGAGGGTGGTTATTACCACTAGAAATGAAAATATTATTAGAAAACTTACGAAAGGAGGCATCCTTTGGAGAATACATCAAATTGAGACACATTTTGAAAAGTTATCAAGGCACTTCTTAGAGATTTATAAAGAAGGAAGTTGAGACTTTTTATAGTGTGCTTGAAAGTTCTGAAAAGTATTGGAAAGGAGAGAGTTTTGGAGAGATTTTCAGGCACCACAAATTTACTTTATCCTTTTTTTTTAGTTTTATTCTGAGAGTCAAGAGTGTTGTAAAAGAGAAGAGACTCAAAGGAAATTCAAGAGTTTGGTAGAGGATTTAAGATAAATCTTTATCTTTGTTTTTAAACTACTTCTGGTTTTAATTGAGATTTCCTATTGGTTTGACAATGATTTCTACTTTTAGACTAAAGTGTGGTTTTATTTTCTCCATGGATTCTGAGTAGTTTTCTTTATCTTTCTCCTTAAAATGATAAGTAATTAAAGTGTTGGATGGAAGTTGTGGAGAGTATTGATCTTTAATGTTGGAGGAAGTTGTGATGAATTAAATCCATGAACTTCATTTACTTCTTGATTTGGCTTATCCAAATGTTAAAATTTATTGTGAGGAAATGTAAGACTCGGGTTGGTATTGTCTTAGTCAACAATTGGAAAGAATCAAAGGTTAAAGCAATCTAAATGAGAATGTAATTCATATGATTTAGTGCAAATAAATAAGGAAATAATCTTTGAAGGGTGTAGAGTTAGAAGACTTTAAAGTGACCGGTTAAAGCCCCCAACTTCCTTTATTTTTTTAGGTTCTGATACTAGATGTTAGCCCCCAGATGGAGGGAATCGAGGAAACTCTAGAGTTAGAGCTGGTATCTTCCCTGCCTAGTCGGTCTTCAGAACTATTCAAACTTTAAATTAGTCAATGTTCTTTATAGCATCTCTAGTAAGGGTAAAGATTATAATTGCTCCTGTTTGGCACAACACAATTTGCATACTAGAATAATAGAATTCCTTTACTTGTTATTGATTCGTGATAAGAAGAGAGATATTTTCAAATTTAGTGTTTTTCTTTTACATAAACTCAAGTTATCTTTTTAAATTGTCACTGTTTTGTCAAAATATCAAAAAAACCAAAAAGATTTGAATTTTAATTACTGCAAATACATCTCTAGTTTAAGTAATTGTCTTTTTAAAATAGAAAATTTTCTGTTCAATAGAGTATATTGCATAATTTCCTTGTGGGTTGGATATTCTGGTCTAAATAACAATACATATACTTTCATAGTATCTCAATATTTAAATTAAAGAGTTAAATTCTTATTTTCTTCAGGATCAAGTTTTGACTCTATTGCAAAGTAAGGAAATATAAGTGAAAATATAATCAGAGGCATTGTTATACTATTTCATATAAGTAGTTATTGGGGATCACCCTTCTACAGCCTGTACGTGCACTATGAATCCATGGGAGATATCCAGGAGGACGAGAGCCAAGAAGATGTTTGAACTTACTTTATGCATGGAATGTATTGTTTAGTACTATTTTGTTTAGTTATTATATTATGTTAGATTGAATTTACTCTTATTGTTGAACTCTATTTATGTTTGTCTTTGGTATTTCAATTTTTAGAATTCAGTGTTAGGATGTTTGGTTTGCTTTGGAAGCTGAATTAGATGTTTGTTGGCTTGAAACTTTGTTAGTTTGTAGAAGAGTGGATTTTATATGTAAAAGTGAGTTTTTTGTTGTTTGTAAAAGTTTAGTGTTAGAGTAGCATTTAATTATGAGTATAAATGTTTAGTTGAGTTAATTAGAGATTTACTTAAAGTGATACGCAATAGATTTCTTGAGAAAGCGAAATCTTGAAAAATTAAGGCGTTGACTCCTGAAGTGCCAAAATTGGCACCGGAAGCGCCAGTTGACAGAGAGTTGGGGCTTGATGTGTCAAATTCTTGAAAACGCCAAATTGCTTAAAAAACCATGAAATTGTCCAGTAAAACACCATTTTAGTAGTTTGCGTCTCCTACCTCTAAACCGTGACCTATGGCTTCCCATTGTGCTCGTAAGTGAAGATTTTGAAGACCAAATATCCTAGATTTCATCTTCTCTTGATAAGAACTTCACTTTAACCTAGAAGTTTTTTTTTACCATGTACTTTTCCTACACTATGGGAGATCTAAAATTTTGGATTTTTTATGGAAAAGCTTGAAGAAAACTCATGGTGAAAAGTTACTTAACAAATAATTTTGCTTAGGGGAGTTAGATTTTTGACTTTGTGATTTATTTGGATTTTATTTGTATTTTCATAGAAATTTCAAAGTTTCCACGAATAAAGAGAGGGAAGCCAATAGAAGATTTTGACTTGAGTAAATTGGTCAATTTTAAAGCACAACATTATTATAATGCTCAAATAGAATCGAGAAAATTGATCCAGGAACGGGCATTTGCTAACTCGGGTGGTGAGATCGAGAGGTTAATTGTCACCAGAAATTGGGAGAGGTTTTCCTACTTCACTACAGTAGTGATTGTGTCAATGATTCAGGAGTTTTATGCCACTTTGAGATTCACTACTTATGATCACATCCTAGTGAGATGTAAGCAATTTGAGTTTTCTAAAGAAACGATCAATGCATTTTATGGGCTGAGGAATGCATTTCATTGTAAATATGCTGCATTCGGGATGACTGATTCATCAATGGATGAAGTGATTGCCTTTCTAACTGATGGAAGAGGAGACTGCAAGATTAAAAATAATAAGAAAGTTAACTTCTCTAATTCCATGATGACTATTCATTCAAAGCTATGACACCACTTCATTCTGTTAAATTACTGCCAACAAATCATCTAAGTGAAGTAATGAAGGGTAGAGTTGTGTTAAACTTTTGCATTTAGAAAATGAAGGCAGTAGATGTTGATGCTTCTATAATTCATCATGCTTGGAGTATAGCTAGTGGTTTGGGTTACCCTGCCCAAATTTTCACTTTATGTGAGCAATCAGGAGTAGAGTCCCATAGAAATGAGGAAAATCTTCAACCACAAAATCCTATTGGGAAGCATACGGGGAAGCATACGGTTCACATACGGTTCAAAGAGTTGAATCATTTGTTGAGTCCAAGAGTGGAGGTAGTGATAGATCCTCTACATCTGCTGCAGGGGCATCTACTTCTCGCTCTGCTTCCCTTGAAAATATTATAGAGTAGCTCATAAATCAAAAAATGGATATTATGAATATGCAGAATATGACTAGAAGCATTGAGGCAAGGAATGCTTACAATGATGAATATAAGCAGAGGAGAGTTCAGCAAGATATAGCTTATGAAGAGGCTATGTTCAGGCATCTTAGAGGTGAGTATAATGTGTAATTTCTAACTTGCCCCAGCTTCACTCCTTATGCTCTAGATCATGATGATGAAGTAGTAGTAGTAGTAGAAGAAGAAGAATAAGAAGAAGAAGAAGAAGAAGAAGAAGAAGATGATGATGATGATGATGATGATGATGATGATGAGGGAAGATGATGATGAGGAGGAGGAGGAGGACGGTGATGAAGACTGATATATTAGGAGTTAGTTTGTTTGATGTTTGTTTTTTTTATTTTTATTGGTTGTTATTTGTTGTTGTTTTAAAACTGTTGTAGTAAGAACTTTAATTTTAATGATGTGTTGTGGACCTAATTTGTAATAGTAATTGTAGATTTTTAATTTTTAATTGTAGATTTTTACTTTTTCTGCATTTTTAGTATTTTTAGTTTTTGTTTTTGTTTTTAATTCTCGGTAAATTCCTTAAAATATATTATGTTTCATTTAATGCTTTAAAGTCTGTATGCATTTTTAAAGTTATTACCTACAGTATGTCAAAGCCTATTTTTATAATCAGAAAACCTCTGCAGGTTAGTTTTCAATTTCATGCATTTACCGTTTTCTTTTACCAACTAAATTTTGTACTGATCATTTCTAAATTACTTAAATACTTAAGTTTTGGGGAAAGAAAAATTTCCTTTGAGAAAAAGTAAACTAAATTTTATTGTCCTTAATTAATTATATTTTTAAAATTAATTTAACATGACCTGGGATATTAAGATTTAACTTTAAATGACTCTACTTATGTCTATAAATATTATAGTAAATTTAGATAATTTTTTTAATAATGAAGGCCAATTTTAAGTTAAAGATATTTTGTATGAAAGGATAAGACTATGTTTTTCTATTTAAAGTAAGGGAAATTTTATTTTTGAAGTATTAAGAATTTTAGAGTTTCATGTAAGAAGAAAAAAAATGAAACTTTATGAAAAATCATAAACTAATATGAATGTATAAAGTGAAGAAAAGTAAGAAGTTTAGTTTTAAATTTAAAAAGATGATAGTGAAATTCAACATTATTGAAGGCTATCAAGATATTGTAATTCTTACTTGGAAAAGGTTTTATTACATTTTCTAAACTTGTATTAGAGTATTAGCAGCATTACTAGTAAAGTTTTCATGAAGTTCTTTTTCATATGAATGTTTTAAGTATCCTTGATATGAAAAATTACAATTCTTTATGAAAAGAATAGAGATTCAGAAATCTTAAATTTGATTACTTAGTACTCTTAGACTTAGAGTTTGAATCTACGTTATTAAAGGTATTTCTTAAATTTTACTATTTTATTTATTTAAACTAAAATGTAGAAGTTATAAGTTAATCTTTATCCTAAGTCATATGTTTTTAATGTAGTAAAAGTATCACTTAAGGACAAGTAACATTTAAGTTTCGGGGATTTTGATACACCAAAATAATATGTTATTTTAAGTGTATTTTTTATGTTTTTTTTGTGTAAAATTGCACTTTAAAGAATGGTATTTTCATGTTTTTATTGTAGGTATTTTAGGCATTTAGAACAAAAGTACCAAAAAGGACAAAATTTGTAGCCAAAACAGCGAATTTTGAGATTTTGACGCCTGAAGTGCCACTTTTCAGAGAGCTGGCGCCTAAAAGGCCATTTAATAGAGAGCTGGCGCCTGAAGCGCCAAAACCTATAATAGTGTGGCCTTAAGCACATTGGTTCCTGAAGCGTCAGAGATAACTTTTCGCGGATTAAGGCAGTTTGAGATGAATTTCGTGCAAATTCTAAAAGGGACAGTTGTTCTAAACTTCACATAGAGTGATTTAATGCGTCTAGACACTCTAGAAGGTTCTTTTATGATGGGAAATGTCTCGTGGATTAATATATATATATCTTTTGAATTCAAAAGGGTTGACTTTTGAACAGAGTTTTTGGAGGAGAGAGTTTTGGACAGGAGTTTTGAAGAGAGAGTTTTGGAAAGGAGTTTTGAGAGAGTTTTGGAGAAGAGTTTTTTGTGGTGGCATGAAGAAGAAGAAGGCAAGAGAGAGAGCGAGAGAGAAAGTCAAGGGCTTGGAGATTTTCTTCAAGGGTTGTAAGAGGAGTGGGAAGGTGAGAGATTTCTTCTTCTGAGAGATTTGTGAGAGATTTCTTCTTCATTACACTTCTAAGTGAGAATTGAGAATGCTTGTAAATTGGGAAAGTGCTTGAAGAAAACTTCTAAGGATTTTCTTGGGATGGATTATGAGATAAGTTGTGTTCTTTTATTTCTTTGTTTCGTAAACTTGATTTTATAAATGAAATCCGTGTTTTGTCATATCTTTCTCATGAATTCTGAGTAGTCTTCTTTATCCTTGTCCCTACTTTAAGATATGACATTAAGATATGATAAGATATGACATTGTGAAAAATTGATTTTATTTTATACCGTTTTAAATGTCAATAATTTCTGATGATTTGAACTATGATCTTCTTTTACTTTTTGATATTGCCAATTGAAATGTTAAAATGTGTTGAGAAATATATGTTCTGAATGGGTTATGATTTCTACAACATGGGGAGAATCACATTTGATTTCATGGGAGAAGATGTCATCCATGGGGTTGACTGCAAATAAATAGGGAATAATACTTTGTTGGATACAGAATTAGAGATTTTAAGGTGACAGCTTTGTTGAACTCACTTTTGTTTGAGGTTTAGTTTTTCCTCTTGAGTAGCTTAAGGTCTAGCCATATGACTTTCCTATTGACTATTCCTAGAAAACTAGAAGAGGAACCCTCACCATTAGAAATTCTACACTCCTCTTTGCTCAACTTGAAGTTCCACATATTGGTCCTAACCTCTAGCACTTACTTAGTATGTGAGGTCATTATTGGGGAGCTAAAGGTGAGTTCCTATAGGGTTGCTTGCCCTTAGGGTTAACTCTGGGTGTTGGTCTAGGGCTAAGGCACTCACTTGCACTCACTATCAGCTATACCCACTCCTAACCCTAAACCCAAAATTATTGACTTTGATCCCTTAATCTTTTGGGAGACTCATGTAGATGGTCCCCTAAACCCACTGGCCCTAGGTTAGGGTTTGGCTAAGACCAGTACATAGAGGACCCAAAAGGGGATTTCATTGGTCCAGCTCAGTTGTGGTGGTTAGCTTCCCAATCCTACCAAAAATATCCAACTCAGCCTTTTACCCCCAAACCTACCCAAATTACCTAAACAACCCCAAATTACCTAACCCAAATTACCTAAACACCCCTAAATCCCAAATTTGGTCAAAATCCTCAAATTCATGCAAAATACACAAACTTGTTCAAAATTCATTTTAATTCTTTTGAAAATACCCAAGCTACCCAAAACAACCCAAAAATTCCAAATTAACCAATTCCAAATTTTCCAAAAATTGACAAAATTATAAAAATACCCTTGGCACCCCAAACCTTACCAAAGCATCCAAAATCACTCCAAATGTCTGCAAAACCCATTTGTACCCTCAATTGGACCCAGTTTGACCAATTTGATCATTTTCCCCAATCACTCATTTGACCATTTTTTGACCAAAACCCCCCAATTACCTTTAAGGGCCCAATTTCCCCAAATTTACCTCAAATGTCCATCAAGTTGGTCCTAATTTCCCCAAATTTTAATCCTAAACTCAAATTCACCTTCCATGTGACCAATTTAAACCAAATACAAGCTCAATTGACCCATTCTTTCAGCCCAATTTTGATCTAAGTCAAACACCCAATTTTGGTTTTATGGTCTAATCCCAATAAATTGAACCCCATGGCCTACTCAATTGGCCACAATTTGAATCCTAAATTCTTCATAGCATTCCTACACATCAAGCTTAACCTTCAATTGGCCTTGGTGAGGCCTCAATTTCATTTAATTTCAACCCAAATCCAAAAATCCCCAAATTTTTACCCCAAATTGGCTGTCTCCAAGTTCCACCAAATTGATTGCCCTAATCTCAAAATTGGCACCCAATTTATATTGAAAAACTCTTCATGATGTTCCTATAGACCATTTTCAACAATTAATTTGAACTTAGCCCAAGCCTATCCCAACCTAGGCCAAAGTCTAGCCCAACTTACCTAAATTGACCAAAATTCTAAAATCGTTCAAATTGAACCCCCAATTGAACTCGAAGTAATGCAAGAGAGCGGCAAAGTAGTTCAAGGTTATATCCCAAGCACTTTAGAATCTTTTGGATGTTTTGAAGGATAAAATGAACTTATTGTGTTTTGTCCTAAAATCATCTACTAGGATCTTCCGAGATTCAACGAAATCATAACGTAGGATTTGGTAGATAAACCTTCATCTACTCATGCAATTTAAATTCCTTGCAACGTTATATACATGCCTTCCAAGTACTGACCTTTTAAGAGGTGGAAACGAGAAGACTAGCCAGGTATGCTTTTACAGTTTATAGTATCATTTTCTCTTTTACTTTCTGCATTATACTTTCATGCTAACTAACTTGCATGTTAGACAATGATGTCACCCTACATGAAAACCAAAACTGCTAGGATAGTCGAAAAACCAAAACCAAATTAAAATAAATTAAAATAAACCAAGATAAAAAAATAAACCAAGATAAAATTCACAAAATACTATCTTCATACATCGGTAATGTGTTCATGTCCCTCATGAGCCAAGTTACCTTTCTTCCATTGGCTTGCTTTACCCATTTATATCTTAGGAAAATACGATCAATTCTTTTGGACTTCAGGACTGTTTGTTTAATCACCTTTGAACAGAGAGGTTCAGGAGGACATTAGGACTTTTAATCTTCATGTGGGGTCAGTCCCCAATAGGTATGTTTGTGGACTAGTTCCACCTGGGCTTTGTGCGTTGTTAAGTTTGTCCCACTGGGTCCTAAACACATCACTTCTCCTTACATTAATCAATTTTTTCTAATTTTAAACTAATTTTACTAAAATTTTAAAAACCCCCAAAAACTAAATAAGAAAAAAACTTACCAGGTATACAGATCGACCTCTATTACAAAGCTACTGTAATGGCGTGCCCAACTCTAACTTTTTCTTACAACCTACCGACGAGCCACAACGCCCGCAATTTTGGTCCCACCAAATTTGGAACTAGATTTGAAGATCTTGAGGCCATCCTCGAGAAAGCCCCATTCGTCATAATGAAAATTGTCATTCTAGAAGTTCAGGAGCCATCGGCTGAATTTAACTTGAACTGCCTTCAGGACTTCTCTTCTTATAAGAGGGTCAAGACTACTACTGTCACAACAACCACCAAGTCTATTGTTCCCGCTGCTGCTATGGGAACAGAAGTTATGATCATTAAGGATCCGACTGAGGGATTGGTTGTCTCGTCATGAGTATTTGAAGTCTGATCAAGTTCAAAGACTACACCGTTAATTCAAACCCAAAGGAGAAACTGTAATAGGATGGTTCAGAGGGCTACTAAAGCTCAAGCTCCTAAGGAGATACCTATTGAGGAAGATACTCACCAGCATGAGTCAAGATTACTGTAAACATATCCACTCTTGCGAGGAAGTAGGTTTCATCTTTTAATGGGTACCAATGGGTACGAGAGTATCCAGATAATTACCACTACTTTACCATCACTTCATGGACATGGTAAGGAGAGAAAGAAGTCCACTCCTATCACCCGAATCAATTCAGTTTTCAAGAGGCTAGCTGCCAAGGAAGGTTGCCCAGTTAGTGAACTACTCAAATGAGTGGGACATGCAGTATCCCCTTGCATAAAGAAAGAAATCTTAAAGTACATCAAATTTGCCAGTCGATATCAGAAATCAACTGAAACTTTTCCTACTCGTATTCTTATCTGGTTCCGCTTAGGTAGCAGAGTTGATACCACCATAGTTACCACTGATTCTACTGTCACCAGGATCGTAGGTCGTTTACCAGCCAAGTCAAGACTGGGTCCAAGAATTCTACCGATCACACATTACAAGGATATTCTTAAGTTTTAAAGGAAAAGATGAAGAAATTACCTAGTACTATAGTCGGTCTGCACCATGGGGAGCATACTTCTCTTTCACATACTGATGTTTCTGCTGAGACACTTTGTCTCAAGACATCACCGTCAAAAAAAAAGGTGTGGGTACCCAACGTTGTTGTACCAATACAATTCGGTGAGCCCGTAGGGCATAATCATGGGATGAAACCAGGGTCCAAAGTATCTAACACTGTCACAACAATTGCCAATGAGATGGAAGAACAAGAGGAGGAGGTCCAGTAGGGTCCTCCAGATCTTAAGGCAATTCAAGAACCAATAATTGAAGGAAAAAGTTGAAAAGCACTGGGTTAAGATTTCCGACTTAGGTCGGGAACACGGAGTTTTCATCGATGGTGATGATAAAGATTTTGACTATAATGATTACCTCAAAGAAGATTTCATGGATTTTCAAGTCATTAAAACCAGAGCCGCTACATCTGCGCACGAGGCTCAACCTCTCGTCAAAGAGAACACCGTAGATGAGCAGCATAGGGCTATCCTCCTAAGGGATGAGCAAGTTAACCAACTAGAGAAAAGGATAAAAGAGATGGTTGCAGCCATGACTGCCATGGCCACAATTCAAGGACAACCTCAACCCCCACAGTTAGCCTCTCTAGAGGTCAACCAACAAGAAATTATACATATTACAGAATACATATTACAGCATATTACAGATGAAAGAAGAGAAGTTGCCTCAGTAAATTAAGATGAGCAACCAAAGAAGGATCTTCCATCGAGCGCCATGCTGGAGAAGGAATTTAAGCAAATGGTTTATCAAGTTCGAGATGTCTTAACCCAATCTAAGGGGTGGTACATTGGTTTTAAAGGGTAGACCTTACCCGAAAAAATTTGATGTCTTACTCTTCCCCAAGGATTTCGTGTCACCAAAGTTTAAGATATTTAATGGGACTGGAAATCCCAGAAAACACATAGCACATTTTTTAGCCAGTTGTGGCAACACAATAGCCAGTTGTGGCAACAGCCAGTTGTGGCAACACAAGAAGTAATGAAGCTTTACTCTTCAAATAGTTTATCAATAGCCTATCAGGCATTTCTTTCGATTGGTATGATGATTTGCCCAACATATCAGTTAAGACATTTGCCGAGCTAGAACAATTATTTGTGAAGAGATTTGCTGGAGCGCAACACCATGTTTATATAGGAGAGCTCATGATGGAAAAACAAAAGCCCAATGAGACTTTGGTGGATCACATCTTTAGGTGGAGAAACCTTAGCATGAATTGTGAACCTCAGCTACAGGAACATCACACAATTGAGATTTTACTCAAAAGCATTCATGGACCAGTAGCTTTCATGCTCAAAGGACCCACCATCAAATCCTTTGAGAAGCTACTTAGCAAAGCCAACAGTCTTCAAGATGAAATCGAACATATGGATTCTCACAAGAAATCCAAGGCAACTAGAGTATTTGAAAAGAAGTCAGGACTAGTAGTGACTGTCGATAAAGGAAAACAACCAATGAAGATATATCCAAAAAATTCTCACCAATCTTCACAGCATGCTCAGAAATAGAGTAGCCAGTCCAACCAGCGACCGCCTCAATTAGGATCATCCCAAACAGAGAATAAGAGAATATCTTTGGCAAAACGACAAAAAATGGTGTATTCTTTCAAAGATGAAGACGCATCAAAAACGTTCAAGAGTCTGATGAAGAAGCCAGAATTCAGACTACCAGATCCAAAGAAACCCGAAGAGGTTGATAAGAAAGATCAACCAAATTATTTCCCATACCACAGGTTGCTTGGGCACACTATAGAAGAATGTTTCATTTTTAAATATTGGCTCGTGAAGAATCATAAAAAAGGGAATATAACGATTTTGAAAGAAGATTTAAAAATACCTGAAAAAGGTTCCATAAATATGATTTCGGCTGGGTCAATCTCTCTAATTGATCCATATACTAGAGAAGATGGATGGAGTACGACTTGGGATAAGCTCAAGAACCAAATTCAGGATGCATCAAAACAATTTTCTGCATATACTAGAAAAGATGGATGGAATGCAGTCTGGAGCAAATTGTCAAAGAAAATATTGAACCAAATCCAGAATGCTTTAAAAGAAGCCTTTGTTCATAATCTTCAGCCTACCAAAACCGAGAAGAAGAACACCACTGCAAAGATTGATAGCACTGGGGGTAGGATAGGGGTTGCCTCTACTAGATTAGTTGTTTCGGATTCAGGGAAGAAAATCCTCGAACCTTTGACTTTATATGATTATCTTTTTAACTTTCCAGGGTCTTATGAATACAATGATTGTGATTTTGGCTACAGTTTAACTATTTCTAGTGATAACGTAACTGGTTTTGACCAATCTAGCCTCGAACTCAACTCTCAAAATAATCCTCAAATCATACTTGAGTCCGATGAACTCGCTAATAAGACCAAAGAATTAAGACCAAAGAATACATCG
>NW_018249004.1:20558-27229 GCF_001263595.1 Phalaenopsis equestris
GCTTATGAAAGCACCGAAAGCAAAGAGCCAGTTCTCAAGCGCCACGCCATCAACTTAGATATCAACTTAGATCTTTCGACAAAGAAGAAACACTAAAAGAATCGACAATGATATCTCAAGAAGAACAAATTATAGAAGTGAACTTAAGGAGTGGGAGAGTATTACCCCTAAGAATAACTCCAACAGATAAAGGAAAAAAAATATATACTCGAGAAGAACTACCTCCACCTCCACCAGTGGAAGAACCGCATATTAAAGAGAAAATTAGAGGACCATAGAAAGTGGATTACAATGTGCTAGCTCATCTTAGGAAGTTATCGGCCAGATTAAGCATCTACGACACTTTGATCCTATCAAAGGAGATGAGAGAGTCTCTAGTTACAGCCTTTCTTGACCTAGAGATTTGTTTAGTCCAATTGGCCATCACATCCTCGGATGAATTTTGCTCGTTGAAGGAACGGTCTGGGGTAACCTTCACAGAAGAAAATTTACTGCTTAGTAACACCGACTACAATCGTCCACTCTACATCTCTGTTAACATTGGTAGATTTGTGTTGTCCAGAGTTTTAGTAGATCCTGGAGCATCACTCAACTTGATGAGTCTACGGGCATTGATCTATTTAGATATTGAAGCTCAAGAACTTACGACTGATAAACTTATGCTAAGAGGATTCAACCAAAAGGAAGAGAGAACCCTTAGATCTATTACATTGCTTATGAAGGTTGGAGAACTAGAAACAACCGCTAAGTTTCATTTCATCGACGCTGAAACCACTTTCAACGCTCTACTAGGTAGACCGTGGATTCACGAACACAACATGGTTCCATCGTCTCTACACTAATGCATTAAGTACTTCAAAGAGGGACAAGAACATTGCATCAAGGGAGATCTACAATCATTTTCAGTTCATGAAGATGTTGCCTACTACGCTCCTTCGAAGAAAGTTGTCTTCTCTCGTGAAATTTTCACAAATAAAAGTGAAGATTCAGAAAAATCACAAATAGGAGGTCATTCAACTCCACTTCAGGGATCTTCCAGCACTCTTTTGTAACAAGTTGGTGGAGGTTCTTTTAGTTCGCGCACCCGAGGTGGAGGCCGGAGACGTGGATGAGGAAAAACCAACTTAATTGTTGAACGGACTAGGCCAACCATCAACATTGGTGATGAAGACAGTTCCAAAGATGAAATAATGATGAAAAAATGGAAGAAACCTCAGTACAAGATATCCTTAGAAGATACGGAGAAAAGTGAATATGAGATGATGTATGATCAGATAAACTTTTATGTGAACACCATGATCCTTACTCCGATTCTCCCTCAAAAGGTCTAGAGTTTAAAGGTCAAGGAAGTCCGTAGCGCTGGTTCAAATCCGATCAAGTTTTATCGTGCTTCTACCTCTACTGATCTTGAAAATCATGTAAACTTGGATGATGATCCTAATGAATTAATGGAATTTCCTTTTAGTTATTTTTTGCCTTGTGTACAAAAGTTAATTTAACAGGGACATTTGCCAAAACGAATGCCGAAAGATAAATTACAACTTTTTGAAAAAATTATGGAATGTTAAAATTTGAACTCCTAACTCAAAAGAGGGTCTCGGATTTGGTACAGTCGGGTCAGTAGATGATTCAGAATTTTGTATGTTTGTTACTAGTGAATCGCCTCAATATGGAGGATGACTCTATTGATCAGCTGATAGAAAATGCTCCGCCATAATTTGAGGAGGAAATTAAATCAACTGTTGATGAATTGAATAAAATTAACCTCGGGACTAGAGGACCTACATTTATAAGTTCTTTACTTAACAATGAAGAATCTTTACAACTGATCAAATTGCTAACAGAATTCAAAGATTGCTTAGCATGGAGCTATGATGAGATGTCAGGACTGTCAGCAGAACTTGTAGTTCATAAACTCGGGGTGGACAAAGATAAGACCCCGGTAAAACAAGCTCTCAGAAGAATGCGCCTAGAAATAGAGCAGCAAGTCATCCCGAGGTGAAGAAATTAATAAATGCTAACTTTGTAAAATAAGAGCAATACCCTACATGGTTATCCAACATACGTATTTGTGTCGGCTTTAGGGATTTAAGCAAAGCATGTCCAAAAGATGAATTCCCATTATCGATACCAAAAATGATGGTGGACATCCCTTCTACATATGAAACCTTCCCTTTTATGAACGGATTGTTAGGATACAACCAAGTCAAGATGGCTCCCGAAGATGCAGCACTTACAGCCTTCAGAACACCTATCGGGATTTTTTGCTACACAGTGATGTCGTTTAGCCTAAAGATCATTAAAGCCACATACCAATGAGAAATGAAAAAGATTTTTGACAACCTCATTCACAATCAAGTGGAATGTTATGTGGATGATTTGGTCATCAAGAGCAAGCGAAAAATAGACCATTTATATGATTTGAGGATCGTGTTTGAATGGTTACGATGATATGACTTTAAATGAATCCCTTAAAGTGCACTTTTGGCGCTACCTCCAAGAAATTTCTAGGATTAGTTGTCCATCATCGGGGAATCAAGATCAACCCAGAAAAGATTAAAGCTATCTTAGAAATGCCTCCACCCCAAACTTTAAAACAACTACATTCTTTCCAAGGGAAGTTGGCATATCTGAGATGCTTTATTTCTAATCTCTCAGGTAGGTGTCAGCCTTTCTCGGCAATAATTAAAAAGAATGTCAAATTCATTTTGGAAGAGAAATGCCAATGGGTATTTGAGGATATTAAGCAATATTTAACGATACCTCCTAATTTGGCAGCCCCTATACTATTTGAGGATATTAAGCAACATTTAACGATACCTCCTAATTTGGCAGCCCCTATACTAGGAAAACCTTTGATACTTTATTTTGCGGCCTTAGACGACTCTCTTGGAGCCCTGTTAGTCCAAGTCAATGACGAGGGTAAAGAAAACGTACTCTACTACTTGAGTCACCACCTAAAACCGATTGAGATAAGTCATCCACCTATTGAGAAGCATTGTCTAGCCATGATTTTTGCCACCCATGAACTTAGACATTACATGCTTTCTCATAAGATTACCCTAATTTCAAAAGTCAATCCGTTGTAATATTTGATGACCCGACCAACACTCTTCAGACGTCTAGCATGATAGTCAATGATTTTATTGCAATTTGATATAACTTTTATTCTCCTTCATGCTATCAAGGGACATATTTTAGCAAACTTTCTCCCTGCACACCCACTTCCAGCTGGGTTCCCTCTTAATGCTGGGTTCCCTCTTAATGATCCTCTTAATGATGAACTACCAGATGAGTAGGTACTACAAATGGCATTCTCCAGTGTGCAATGCTGTGAAATGTACTTTGGCGGAGCTTCGTCAGCCAAAAAGGACAAAAGATCAGGCACAGTTATACCAGGCAAAGAAGGTAGTGGATTGATCTTTATCACGCTAGATAAGGGTATGCTGAGGTTCTCATACCAACTGACAGAGCCATATACCAATAATGAAGCAGAATATGAAGCCTTAATCACTAGAATAAAGTTGGCAATCTTGATGAATATAATAGACATTGTCATCTATGGTGACTCACAACTCGTCATCCAGCAAGTCGCTGGACAATACAAGATTTTGAAATCGAGATAAGCAGAATACTACAGCACACGATGAATCTGCTGGAACAGATCCCCAGTGTAACTTTCTACCAGATTCCTAGGGAAGATAATGCCTATACTGACGCTTTAGCAAAACTCACAAAAGAATTGACATGTCCCCGAAGGATTCCATTGATATTATAGTAAAATGAAGGCAAGTTTTGTCTCTGATTAACCTCAAAACTCTATAAAAGCTCGGGAAAGAAGAAGAAATGATGATTGCGATTGTGGATATCAATGAAGATTGGTGCAAGCCATTAATAGAATATTTTCATACTGGAAAGCTACCAGAGGACAAGTCTGAAGCACAGAGGACAAGTCTGAGGACAAGTCTGAAGCACATCACATGACAAAAAGGGCTATGTCATACGCTCTAGTAGGAGATGTCCTTTACAGGTGATCGTTCAACCAAATGTGGCTACGATGTTTAAGCAAAATAGAAGCACAGAATACTGTCAAAGAAGTACATGTCAGATCGTGCTGCGCTCACTAGTCAGAGTCAAAGATGAAACTGAAGATCAAAAGACTCAAATATTATTGGCCAATAATGATGTCCAACAGCATGGATACAACCAGAAGATGTCACTAGCGTCAGGTGCATGGGGTGGTCTTACACCAACCTCCAAATGTGCTACACCCAACCATTGCCTCGTAGTCATTCGATCGTTGGGGCACAGACATAATAGGTCTGATAGACTCTCCATCCTCCAAAGTTCATAGATTTATACTTACCACTACATATTATTTCTCCAAATGGGCAGAGGCAGTACCATTACGAGAGGTTACGGCACAACACATCCTTCAATTCTTCAAAAGCTAAATCATCTAACATTTTGGAGTACAGTGAAGAATAATTTCTGATAATGGGACAGCCTTTAAAAGCACCAAAATCAACCATTTCATCAAACGACACGAGATTTATTAGAGATACACTACAATTTACTATCCAGAGCAAATGGCCTGGCTGAAGCCTTCAACAAGACATTGGTACATATTTGAAAGAAAATATTGGACGAAAATAAAAAAGGTTGGCACAATAAGTTACTAGAAGCTTTGTGGGCTTATCGAACAACGTTCAGGACTCCCACTCAGTGCACACCCTACATGCCTGTGTAGGGGTTTGAGGTCGTACTACCATTAGAAGTTCAGACGCTGTCTCTCAGGGAAAAAAATTACATATGTCAATTGTACGCAGAGATGTGTACGTAATAGGGTACACGGGCGTTATACGGGGGTTACATGGGGGTTACAAGTGTGTTATAACTTACTTATAACTTTACTTGTAACTTTCATGTAACTTACCTGTAACCCGCGCTTTTATTTTATCCATTGGGGTTACAAGATTACAGCGGGGTTACAGGGGAATTACACGAGAGGTACAACAGGGTTATAACCCCTTGTAATCTCCGTGTAACTCCTATGTAATCCCCTATATACCCTTTTACGTACGTAACTCCTGCGTACGCTTGACATACGCAATTTTTTCCCGTCTATCAGAGTCGCTTTCGCTAACCAACTTACAACAGAAGAAAGTGAAAAACTCAGACTTGAAGAATTAGAGAGACTTAAGGGAAAATGACTTGAAGCACAATAATATTTGGAAGTTTAACAGGCAAAAATGGTACAAGCTCATGATAAATTTGTCCACCCAAGTACATTCAAAGTTGGTGACCTTGTCCTCATGCTCAAAAGACTCATTCTTGCACACTGCAAGATAGGTGAAAAATTCGAGCCAACTCGGGAGGGACCATTTGTTTTTGAAAAGGTCTACACAGGAGGAGCCTACCAGTTAGTGGACTTCCGGGGTGAAAGATTTTCAAGGCAGAAAACCCATGTTATCGATCAACAAATGATACCTGAAGACATACTACACAACCTGACATTGCTTGACATCGCTTGATTTAAAATTTTGAAATTTTGATTGATCTGAGGTTATCTATTTCGCTAATCATCTGTGACCAGGTCCAAAAAATTTGCAATAAGATTAACCTCAATTTAATGAAAATTTTTGAAATTATACACTTCAATTTTCTCCTTTTTAACTTTTTAAACTTGATATTCCTAAATTAAAAAAGATACATACATAAATAAATAATTTTCTCACCAATAGAAATTGGTTTTCTCACATAAATAAATGGTTTTCTCACCAACATAAAACTAAAATTTTCTTTAATAAACACTTTATTTTGTTCTTATTCACGCTAAGTTTCAGCTAACTGTTATTTTTCCTATCGTCTGCAGAGAAATGTCAGGCAGAGGCTAATCTTTACTTTTAAAGATGGTTGGAACCTTGCACTCAACGAAGAAAGGTTGTTGCAGAGCAGCACCATAGACTTTGACATGGACTTTAGCCAAGTTGACATGGACTATGAGGGTCCTCTGATGGATGTGGTCAGCCGTCAGGAGAAAGAAGGGCTACCCACACTGCTAAGGTTCGGCACCAGAAATAGTTTCTCACTGAAGGGGAAAAATGTAATGATACAATAAGACCTGATGGAGGGTACTAGTCACTTACCGTCTACGATAGCTACACCAACCGGGGACCTGGTCGCCGCCAATGATGAAAGACCACCAGATGCACCGTTGCGGAGAACTCGGCGCAGAAACCCTGGTTCACGGGATACTTAATGCTTATGCACAGTATAGCAATAGTTCTGATGGTATTTTTCACTCATGTTTCCTTATTTTGCAACAAAACCAAAAACTTGATCTTGAAGAAAAATAAGAATTTAACTTTTTAATTTATATATATTTATATTGAGATACTACGCAAGTATACGTATCGTTATCAAGTAACATAGGACTTTTTGATTAGGACCTGAATATCAAACTCACAGAGAAGATTATGCAATATGAACTTTTTAGAAAGTTTTTCTACTTTTAAGAAAATAATCACTTAAACTAAAAATGATTTTTGTAGGAATTTAAAATTTAAATATTTTTAGTATTTTTCATATTTTAAGGAAACAGTAAAAAGATAACTAAAGTTTTTGCAGAAGAAAAGTACTTAATATGAAAATATCTTTCTTCTTATCAT